>NC_091545.1:22802500-23102500 GCF_030788295.1 Drosophila virilis
TTTCTTTAGTGTGCGCAGTTGCTTTTTAGAACTTTGCACTGAAAGCCTTTCTTTGGCTTAGTGCGCAATTATTATATATATATATATATATATATATATATATATATGTATTATATAGTCTATGCACAGATATAAAGTTATTTGAATGCGTTGCACTATTCCGGATTGTTTAGATATTTCTTTCTTTTTTTTTTTCTATAATTTATTTGGTTTTCTATTTGGATTTTTAGCACAGTTTTTCACGTTAGAATCGCACGCGCAGTTGACGACTAGCTGGAAAAGCTGAGCGACAGGCAACGTTCACGATTTGAACTGGAGAACGCGATGCGACCGAATGCCGGCCATAGCCGAGCCTCAGCCTCAGCCCTAGCGGGCAGCGCAGTCATTGCTGCCGCTGTCGCTGTCGCTGCCAGCGTCGACGCAGCTCCACACAAACACAAACACACACACACACACACCTGCACACCTGCAAGGGTTACAGTCGCGGGGTTGGGGGCGGCGAGCTGCGCTGCCAGCGCAAATTGCAATGTAAGTTAAAAAAAAATATATATACACGAAAACTCAACCAAAAAAGTGGCCTATATGTATTTATATAGTATAATTATTAAGGCCTAACTGTAAACTAGCACTAGTTGATATCGCTCAAAAAGTGAGAAACATCAAGTTAGTGCGCAGAATGGCGCAAAAAAATATTTGCAAATGCATAAATAAAAATAATAATAGCAATAAATATAAAAATAAATACGCTGCAAGGCGGCGACGCAGCGACTCAGTTGTAGCTAATGAAAATTCAACGAGCGACAGCAACGACAGCGACAGCGACGTCGACGTCGACAGCGACGGCGACGGCGACAGCGACAGCGGCGACAAAGTCACGCGGATTTCAGTATGACCCAAAGCCCAGTGTCTAGCAACGTTCTAAGCACGTGTTGTGAACACACAGGGACAGACACACACACACACACACGCGCGCTACAGCTGAAACTGAGAGACAGTTAAGCACACACGCGCACACACACACACAGAGACACACACATGCAAAGTGGCGAGCACGTTGAACGGACGGATTGCATTTGGCATACTTAGCCACAGATACAGCTACAGCTACAGATACAGATACAGCTATAGCTACTGATAGAGATACACACACACACACACACACACACACACACACAGATACTCAACTACTCAGAGCCAGAAAATTGTGCGCTGTTTTCGCTCAGTGTGCGTCGCTTGGCTCTGCTTACAGTTAGCGAAAGAAAAAGTGGAAAACAAATGCACCCCGGGCCATCTTCCGTTTCCTGTTCTAATTGGCATTTTATTTTGTGGCAAAATGTGATTAAAGTATCAATGACAGGCGCGTTGCAGCCGCACACAATATTAATTGGCTTGCAACACGTGACGTATGCGCAATTTAATGGAAATTTCGGCATTCGTTGCCCGGACAACCTTTATGAGCTTAGTGCTCCGAACCTTAACCCCACGGCGTGCTACATGTTGAATCATGCGCTTCATTTTCATCTTTATAATTAGAATTGAATATCTGTAGTAAGTAATTAACCCATTGGGATTTCTCAAATGCGCTTTTTAAGTAATTAAATTTCCATTTAATTTGCCAATTTATCAATAGCCATTTTTGCGGGAGTTCATTAAGTTTTTTATTCTGCGCTTTTAGCGATTTGTTGGGCACTCAAATTGAGCGCTTTTTTCGCACTTCTCAAGTGTTGAGAGAGTGTGTGTAAGGGCTCGACAACACTAATAATGTGTGCAAAACATTATTTTAGGCTTAAGCAATTAAAAGTTGAACAGCGACAAAATCAACAAGTCGTATTTTCGATTTTTTTAATATTTAATTTTAAGTTTTTCCAAAACGGAGCAGTGGGAGCGGAACAGTGGAATCGCACCAATGGAAGCGATGAAATGGAACAAATGAAACGAAACGAAACGAGGAGCAAGTCAAGTACAATTGGGGAAGGGAAATATCGAAATATATATTCAGGCCATGTACTTACATATATTAAAAATGGAACAATGAATTTAAAAGGGTAAGAGCTAAGAGTGGTAAAAATAAAAACAGCGAAGCAACAAGGAATGAAAAGAATGGAACAGCGAATCAATCAATTGGCAAATCAATCAATCAAGAGGGAACGATGGAAACGAAACAGTATAAATCTAAAAGGAAGGAAAATATACAAATTTAATAATATTTATGTTCAGATGTAAATGCATAAGTATGGAGCAATGGAATTGGAACGACAATAGCTTAGAGTGCTAAATGTAAAATCAGAAAAGAGCGAGAAAAAGAGAAGAGGAAGAGAAGAGAAAAGAGAAACGAAAGAATGGAAAATTGGCAATGGAACAATAAAAAGTGAGCTGTGCATATGGAACAGTGGAAACGGACATGTAGAAATAAAGAAGGAACAATGGAATTTTCATTGGCGAAAGAAATTATACAACGGAATTGAAAGGGTATCTGCTACCGGAGTTAAAAATAAAAATAAAATAATTACTGAGCATATTAGACTGAAATCGGAAAATAAGAACTATTTATATTTGTAGCCAGTTTAAATAAGTTTAACTAAATAACATTGTATAAATAAGTATGTAGGTAAATCAAAAGGTATCCGACTATCAAATGCCCTGAATAACGCCCAGCCATTCTGGCTTCCAGCTACACAAGGCGCAAGGCTTTGTGGCAAAAAATTTAAATTCTTTTTCGATGTACGAGTACATTAACACACAGTTTGTTGTATCTAGCTCTTATAATTTTTAAGCTATCGCTATAAAACCAAGGCTGCAAATCGATTCTTATCGATATTATCGGAATAAGCTGATCACTGATAATTGCCATATTAGAAGAAGTTGCTTCACACTTCCATTTAGCAATTAGCCATTAAAAATGATTTTAAAAAAATGCTTATCAAACATATAATTTCAATCGTATTTATTTAAAAGCTCGCCTTTATTTGTAATATTTAAAAATATGCACACATGTTTACAAAGCGCTTGCCGTAAATAGATTAACTATTTTTAAATACATGTGAAACCGTTGCGCTGGCACGCCCCACCGCCCCACCGCCGTTGGCGTACCGCTCAGCAGCTTAGCTTGTTCACATGCCAACCCCGCAGCACTTCATTCTCATCCCTCGCCGTTGCAAACAAATCGCATCAGCGAACCAAATCAAGCATACAACCCGTGATCCGTCTATTTAAAATGCCAGCGAACACAGCACGGCAACAAGTCGGAATTGTTGTCGGTTGCATTGTTGTTGTTGCACAACTTCGTTGCAGTTGAAATGCGGCCGAAGCTGTGCAGGCTCCTGCACGGACGGGGCCGCCAATTGTGGGCAGCCGAGCGTAAAGGATTCGCACAGCGTGCGCTGCCATTGGCGCAGCTGGCCTGACGGCGGCCTGCACCAATCAGAGCAACAGGCGCTGGGCAACAGTTGCCAACAGTTGCGGCGCTGTCGCCGTCGCTGCCAGCGTTGGCAGCGTTGGCAGCGGCGCAAGCGAAGCGACAAACAGCTGCGACGACGGCAGACGACAAACGACGACAACGACAACGACAAACGACGCGTCGTCGTCAGGTTTTCTATTTGTTTTGCTGTCAGTTGGTTTTTGTTGTTGTTGTTGTTGTGTTATCACGTTTAGCGTCCACGTGCGCCGGCCTCCGTTCTGCACATGTGTGTATGTGTGTGCACGGAGTGTGTGTGCTTGTGTGCGCGTTTTGTGCTTTTGATTATACACACACACACACACACACACACACAGCCAGGCACGCAGTGGCGCTTGTGCCGCAATGAATGAGCGCCGTCGTCGCTGAGAGAGCGAGAGCGAGAGAGCAAAACAAACACTCAAAATGGCAAGAGGAAGAGTGCAGCCCAGAAGCTTGCGAATGCGAGAAACAAGAACAAAAATAGCAGCAACAACAGCCAGAAGCACAGTTAGACGACAGCTGAGTCGTTTTGTTGCTGCACACGCACTCACTCACACACACACACACACACACATGCGTGTGACTCGCACTCACACTTAGAAACTCAGAAACTCACAAACTGAGTTTTGAAATCAAAATAAATTGCGCAAAAATACAAATCGAAAGCTCTTGCAAAGAGCTAAAAAAGTCGACTCTAAGCAAACAGACCCCCCCCCCCCCCTACTCGCACCGCTGCTACCCCTGCAACCGCTTACAAACTATTTAGCAGCCCTTTGGCAAAGTAAACAAAATAATTGTAACAATTACCAAGGCGGCCGAGGGGTGGGGAAGGGGTGGGGGGAACGCAGTTAACGCTAGTTGTCGTGCCTATTGTTGTATTTATTATAATTTACAACTTTTGTTCATAGTTTAATTGAACAGCGTCGCACACACACACACACACACACACACACACGCACACACATTTGCAATCGCCTTGCGAGTTGAATTTGCGGCCAGCTGTGATTGTTATTGTTTTTGTGGAATGAGGGAGAGGGGGGGGGCTGTGTTTGTGGTGCGGCTTCTATTAATGACTGCGGCTTGTGTGCGACTGAGTGTTGGTAAGGGGCAGGGAGGGGGCGGGGGAGCGCGCGCACATATACTACGCTGCATTTTAAGACGTTCTACACGTGTTTGGCAGTAAAGTTTCCACAGCAGCTCCTAACAGACGCAGCGTGGCAATTATTTTGGAAATGCTAACACGTTTTTTTTTACTGCGTCCACAACTAATAACAATAACTGTTTAACTGTAATAAATAATTAGCCAGTTGACCCAGTTAAGGCAAATACTAGCTAGAGATAACTTATTGATGGGCCGAGCAGGCGTAGGCCATATTATTTTCCGAAAATATAAGTCATTTTCTGTGAAATATACTCACAATTTCTATTAAAGAAACGCTCCGGATTGTATAAGATATTATTAATTATATTTAATAATTAATCATTTTTAAGGCGATTCCATGGACTAAAAATTAATAAGTTCTGTAGGCAACAATTTTTACATATAAAATATACAAATTCATAATTAAATTAATTTAAAATTTGTTTATATATATATTGATTAATTATCTAAATTATTTTATACTTTCAACTTTACGATATAATTAATCAAAAAATTTGAAAATTACGAATACATAAAAAATGTTCCCATTTCCGATCATATTTAATTCAATCAAATTTTTTAAATATTAAATTGAATTTAAATTTAATTCAATTCATTAAACGAAATGGCAGAGGGAGTTCAATTTTAGCTGATAAAAAATGGAACTGCACGAACCAATAAAATCTATTTATAATTAAAAAAAAAGAATAAATAAAATGTATTTATAAATAATAAGCATAATAAATCATATTTAAATCTTTTTATACACCAGAAGGAGAGACTACTCTATCTAACTTCCGATCGAATATGGGAAACTTTGTCAACCTCTTTCTATTCAATTATCCACAGGTGTTTTTATATTCGCAATTGTGTTCCTCTTAAGTTCCACTCTTATCAATTATCATTTGGCCCCTTTTGCCATGGACAGTAACCAAATTAAATTCTGAGCAATTACCCATTGATATACCGTTAGGAGGAAGGTGTATATAAATAGCCAGGTGAGTGTCTGGTTTGATTCGGTTATTGTTTTGGTTTTGGGGCTAATCTTGTGGCGATATTCATATGGTAATCTGCGGTTTAGTCTGATGCTACCAAATAAATATGATCGTAACAATTTGGTGCTTATCGGCAACCGGTTCCGGTCTGGAATATGCACACCTGCACGCATAACAGAAGATACTTTCGGTACATTTGAACGGACTAACGGTGTTCGGTGCACCGGTTCAAGTCCATTTGCAATCGCATCGGAAATCGATTTACCCAATAATTAAAAAAAAAAAAAAAAAGCAGAGTGAAAAAAATTAAATAGTAGAACTCAACTGGGCCGAGTCAGCGCTGGGCGGGCAGCTTCTGGCTTATTAAATTGTGGAAATTTTCGAGTTTCAATTTTAAGCGCGATAAGTGAAAAGAAGTCAAAAGAAACCGCAAAAGCAGCGACTGCGCTGCCGACGGCGACGCAGCGACACGCTGCGGAAACATGTGACACAGTGTGTGCCAAGGAGAAGGAGGAGGAGGGGGAGGCGAGGCAAACGGAAAAGGAGAACGTGCAGGTGAAGCAGAAAGGCAACCAAAACAAGCAGAAGCACACAAAATTTCATTGCAATTTGTTGTCGTAGGCAACAAAAAAGCAAAAAAGACAAGAAAAAAATTACAATTAATTGCAGCAGTTCAAGGGGCAGGGGCAGGGGCAGGGCCAGGGTCTGAAGCGATGGCGGGGGCGTTTATTAAGCTCCGCGCACGTGTTGCAGCCAACGTTGCGACGACAACAGAGTTGTGTCTGGCGTGCGGGGGAGGGGGAGCTGTTGCTGCTGTGGGCTGCGCCAGACAAGCTGCCTACAACATGAGAAAAGAGCTTAAGAGAGCGAGAACGGAAGAGGGCGATAGGGGGAGACAGAGCAGAAGCAGCAAAGCTCGCAAGCGCAAGCTTTTGCAGCTTAGTTGCGCCAAACTGCCAACAGAGGGCGCTGCTGTCCGAAAGCTTTAAGCTGTCAGTGTTGCCTGCGCACACATTAAAAAAGAGTAGCAAAATAGTAGCCATAAAAAGTGTAGTCTGAACGCAAGTTATCGATGCGTGCCGTAATCGATATGCAATAAATTCTTATCAGACTGTGTGGTTTAATTGAATGAGTTTTTGTCTTGATTGATTGATTGAAACACAATGGCTGTGCCTGATTGCTGCCGTCGTGCTCATACAGTTAGTTTAATAGAGAAAATAAATATAATTATCAGGCATCACATACAACACACACACGCACACAAATTCATTTAAATTCTAATTGGAGTGAAAACATATTTGGCTGCTAATTGTGCGTGTGTGCATTCTCACTCACTCGCTCACGCGTGCTGTCTCGCTCTCGCACGCTGCTGAGCATATTGTTATAAATAAATATACAAAATTGCGCTTCATTCACAAAAACCGACCGGATAATTGCAGAGGTGCAAGGGAGAAAGAGTATGTATGCCAGCTGCTAGCTGTCGCCGCCAGGGGGTGCCACGGCACAGTCGCCGAACTCCGTGCTCAGCTTATATCCTACTCAAACCAGTATTAACCGCATTTATTTATGCTCGAACCGACAGATGGCGTCTGCGAGTGCATAACGTTTACTTATCGGTCGAAAATAGGGTTATATCCTAGTCTTGTTTCTGTGTGTATTTGTAGAATGCGAAAATGATGGAAAACTTTACTTGGGCAGGACAAAGTCGGACAAAGAAAGAAGAAAGAAGAGAAATATATAGGGCAGCAAAAAGCTGAGCTGGCATTAAAACATTTACGAATGAGGCACAAAGCGAAAGCAATAAAAAGCTGCACTGACATTCAAACGATTACGAATGCGGCAAAAAGAGAAAAGTAATTAAAAGTTGTCCAGCAAAATGTTTACGAATGAGGTACAAAGACACAGCAGGAAAGAGTTGCGCTTCCATTCAAACGTTTACGAATGCGACACAAAGCGAAACGAAGAAGAAACAAAAAATGCAACAGAGGGCGTGCGAGCTGTATTTGTTTAAGACTTAGGTTAAGTTCTTTTTTAAATGTGCTCTTTCATGTCTGCTGCTGGTTTCTAAAATGTGCTTGATTTATTTGCTCGGACACATTTTGGTTCAACCTTCTGCAATCCGCCAAATATTTCCAATTTGTTGACACAAGTACACAAAATATGCGTGTTGTTGTCGTTGACTAATTCCTTAAGTTTTCAACAAAAATATTTGCGACACTTGCTTTTTGACAGTTCTAAAAAAAAAAATGAAAATCAAAGGCGCGTGTTAAATTTCAGTTTTCGTGTAGCGGAAAATGCTGAACACAAATTGAAATATGAAAATATGTGAAAATTACTTAGCGAGCGCTCAGGCAATGACAAATAGTTTTCTAGTTGTTTTTGATGCTTTGTTGTTGTTGTTGTAATTTTTGGCCTTTTTTTTTTAAATTATTTAGCTTTTTTTTATTTATTTCCGTTCTGAATGGAAATTAACCCGAGCTGCTGCCCGAAATGATGTAACCGCGTTTTCTAATTGCCGCGCTGAGCAGTCGCATGTGAAACTACTTCAAACTGGCAATTTTGTATGCTTTATGAATGCAACACCCCCTATCCCCCCCCCCCTCCCCTTGACAGAGAGAACAGCAGTCGCCCCCCTTTTCAGCTGCCGCCTCTGGGGCTGTTGATGCGTCTCTGACGGGCGTTAATTGAGCTGTTTATTATAATTGTGTTTTGTGTGTTCTATGGGTTTTTTTTTCAATTGTTGTTGTTTTTGTTGTTGTTTGTTATTGTTGTTTGTCATTGTGAGTGTTAATTAAGTATACGTAACTTTTTGTTCAGCCCAAAAAACGCAATTGCGCAAAGATTTGCGCTGAGAAATTGTCGATAGCTTTTTTTTTGTTTGTTTATTTAAAAACAATTTTTGCTCCATGTTTTCGCTTGACTTTGATTATTGTTGCACTGCAAGTCACTATTTTTTTTAATGATCTTTAAATAAGTTCACAAACAAGCTGAGAACAGCTTCTCTCTCTCTCTCTCTCTCTCTAAGAATCAGGCACATTTTTTACTGTCTGAACAAACAAGTCTCACAGTTTAGCTATTTTCCGGGCACAGCTGCTTCAAGAGCGCACAACTTCAAGAAAACTGTACAATCTTTTAACAAGTTTTTCTACTTCTAGGGTTAACTTGGCTTGTAACTTAATTATGCATTGCCTGGTAGGATTGGGAGCGATAGAATCAACAGCTGGAAGCTACGAATCCCAGGCTAATATGTATTGCAATAGACTGAAGTCTTAGACGGAGTAGTTTGTATTAGGGTATTTATAATATTAACATGTTAAAGAAGGAAATATCTCCGGCATGAACAGACGATTTGATATAGCCATGTCCGTCTGTGCCTCTCTGCGTCCATCTAGAAACGCTTTCCGACTTTCTGTGCAGGCAGTAAGATATGTCAGATCGGATCACTATATCATATAGCTGTTATGGGAAAAATCCGTCTTGTATGAAAAACTAGCAGGTTTCGCTCTATATAAACATATATTCGCGTAATATATAGCGTAAGGCAAATGTCGGCAAGGGCATTAAAACTTCCGAGAGGATATCCTTACATGCTCCTTTTTCTTAATTCAATTTTTCCTTCATTTAATTAAAATACTTTGAATTTTTTCCGAGCACAAAAACGTAAAATTGTCTCTCAAACTCTTTGACTGAACTTAATTCTAATTTTAAAAATATCTAAAACTTTGCTTTAGTTGAAGTCTATTGAAATCTTTTTCAGTTTCCAAAAGCCAATTTAATCAAGAGTTTGTGCCCCCTTTTCGCCCCTTTGAGTAAAAGTGTTGGGAAATTGTTTCCACCGGCGCACTTATCAAATTAGAAAAACTTTTCGGCAGAAAACATATATATTTTGCACAACCGACACATTCGACTTGCGCTTAATTAATTAAATTAAAATGAAATTCCCTCGTTTCGAATATTTCACAGCGCGCAGCCCCATCAAATATACTCACCTACAAGCAACATGCTTTATGTGTTATGCTGAGAGGGAGTTGGGGCGGGTCATTTGTGCACTCACCTGCAAAGAGAGAAAGCAAATAGAAAATGTGAAATTAATAAAGAAGAAGAAGAAAAAATTAATAGAATCTGTCAGCAAATACACGTGTGCTTGAAATGAAAGCCAAACACAGAGCTAAAATGCAAAGACATGTGCTTTTATGACCCTGCCAAGGATAAAGGGTATCATGACTTGGTCATGAATTGTGTGACACACAGGTTATATATTCCCGATCAAAAGTCGAGTCGGTTTGTCCAATGAACCGACTCAGCAATATTCATAAAGATATAAATATATATATTTCTTCTTGTTTAATTTTGAGCAGTTTTATTTCTATTCATTTGCATAAAACTGTTGGTGAAATGTGCTTAAAAACAAAAAAAAAAAACAAAATGTATGTTGCCTTACTCCAGAATGCGAGCTAATGCGAGCTCTGCAATTGCGAGCTACACAAAGCTGCAGAAAAAGGGTATTTAATCTGCGGCCTGCCGCAAATGGTCATCCTTTTTTTTTCATTCCTTGTTCTATGTACAATTTGCGCAATTAAAAGTACAAATTTAATAAGCAGAACACACGAGTGCAAAAAATACTTGTACTATCCGCACAGAGAGCCGCATCGAGCGAACATTTAGCTGCAGTTTGTCTTGTGATCCAACAAACATCAAAAGTCATTTGGCCAGAAAGACGGAGCGGCGGCAGAGAGGAGGGGGGGAGGGTGTAGAGCAAGAAGGTGACTGAAATTCATTAAGGAAAACACAAAAGTCAGCATGTCAGCAAGCAGAAAGAGACAGAGCGAGTGCGCGAAAGGGAGAGGGGGAGAGTTGCAACGGATGTGGCACATGCAGCAGCGGCAGCGGCAGCTGTAGGGGCAGGGGCCGGGGCAAATGGACAGCAATCATTTAAAAATTGTTGAGCACTGTGCCAAAATTTCAACACAAAATGCACAAATGAATTTTGCTCAAGAAAATCGCGCATTTTTCAGCCCAAGTTTTTGTTTGTCTTTATGTGATATAGAGTTTTTTTTTCTTTGTTTTTTTTTTTTTTTTTTTGACACTTGCTGAACGCATTTACTGCATTCGTCTTAGCCGCTCGCCAGTTGACTGCCAAAAGTAATTAATGACAAATAGTTTATCATAACAATTTGCAATTTAACGCCCGACGACCGAGGCACGACAAAAGGCCAAAGCCAACTGCAGCTTTTATTGATTTAGCTGCTAAAATAAAGTTAAGAAAGTGAAGAAAATAAAACGAGCCGCTTTATTGGCTCATTAAGTGTGCAAACATTTGGCAGTCGACACAGCCGCCCAACCCCCACACCCTCCCCCTTCCAAGCATCTCTCCACTTGGCCCACATTACGCATACGCCGCGTTCGCCCAACAGCTGTTGCCATTTTTACAACTTGGCACCTTAATAACTCAGCAATAATCTGATGGATTCCAGCGCATTTGCTTGAATGATCAAAGGCCCAAAAATAACCAAACAATTGTTGTCTAACAATAATTGCAAATAACCGAATAATATGTTGAATATTTTTATTTATTTTTTATGCTTTTTGTTGCGTGTTCCTTTTTTTTTTTTGCACAGCTGGCAAAAATTTTGCCTAAAAGAAAACTTTGTTGGCTTTTTGTTTAAGACAAGCCGAAATTTTCATAAAATGTTATAGAATTTATTTTTGTTTAAATTCAAGTTTAAGCAAATCTTGTGCTGAGTTTTTCCTAATAAGTTGGAAATAATAATAAATTGATTAAGCTGACATAATTATCTGCAACTTAATAAAGTTATATTTCAGCTTTGACGGCCTTAAAATTATTTAAAATGAATAAAAAAAAGAAATCGAAATCAAGTTAACGTGCTCCCCGATAATTGATAAAGCTGACGACATAATTAACTGCAACTAATTAAAATGATATTTAAGCTTTTAAAACTATTTAATGCCCATTTTCCGAGCGATTCGCCATCTTAATTAAAGCTGACAATATTATGAAAATGTGCATTTCCATTTGCACTTGCCTTTTAATTGACAGCAATAACAAACTCTACGTCCACTTACTTTGCAGCTTTTACTCGACTTCCCTTTGCCAGCTTTTCTTTTCTTCTTCTTCTTCTACTTTTTTTTTTTTTTTTAGCTGGCCTGCCCACCCACTCAATGACAGCCGCCCGCATTTGGTTAGCATTTTCCGGCCACTAACCGCAACTTAATTGAAACGAAAACCAAAAATTTTAATGAAGCTGCCGCGAGCCGCATTTTCATTTGCCGCGGCTGCTGCCTATTCTTTACATTTGTTTTTTTTTTCTTCTTTAGTTTTCCTTTTTTTTTTTTTTGAATTGTAATTTTATTTTCTGTTTTTCTTTTGCCACTTTGTTTTATTTTTTTTCAACATTGTCGCCTTTGCAGTTAGCTGCTTAAGTGTTTTTTATTTCAATGAAATGAGCCTGGCAACTGTCTGCCCCGGCACACACACACCCCCCGCTCCACCTGACAGACAGCCCCACACCCTCTCAGGCACCACCCCCCGCCCCCTAAAATAGCAGCCATGAATCGACGTTTGCCGCTCGACGCTTTCATCAACTGCAAAAAAAAGCATTCACAAATTTCTTGTTGCCTTGCAAACACTTTTACTCACACTCTATTTGCACGTTGTTTAGTTGCACTATTGCTGAATACCCTGTAATTTGTGAGTGAACGAGTTTATGGATTGGTTTCTTTTGTGAGAAACTCTAAATGTTCAAAGGTATTGGGACACTCGGCGTGTCGTTTACTAATTTATAGCTCTATGTTTGAATTTTATGTTTTATCTTCTCTTCAAGTTAATTTAACTAAAATACATTTATTTATATATATAAATGCTTTTATAGTCCATTAAGGCCAAAATAGCTAAAATATTTCTCAAGAATTTTCTACACTTTAATATAAATATAATTATAAATATTTTATTAACATTTTATCAACATATTCATTAACATTTATTTACAAATATATCATTAGCATAAATATAAATGTATATATATTTTTTTCATATAATTTATATATTAATCATTTTATATAGCGCTGACTGTTTCCCTTGCCAAAGCCTGCTTTTCAAAATTGGTTCATTCATAAAATTAGTTTAGTTTATTGAAATTATAAAATTGAATGTTTTACTGGATATTTGCTAGTCAAGCCACCCCAATTAGCTGAGTTTGGTTTATGGCATTTGCTATTTTACGAGTGCTCAATGCATTTGTTGCACTTTTGTTTGCATAGCCAAGTGTCTGACTGCTTGGGTTAAGAGATTTTTCACATCTTTCTAGGGTTAAACGCACCTCAATTTCGGCTATGCACGACTAATTATTGATAGCCGATGCCTTGGGAAATAGCTTTGTGCTAAGTTTTTATGCTTGCTTATTTGTTGTTTTTATTTTGATTGTAGATCTAACAAATTAAGTCAATTTTGGCAGCCACAACAATTTGTTGCTGCTGTTGCTGCTGTTGCTGTTGTTGCTGGTATAAATGAATGCATGTTTCATTCGCCTTGGTCGCGTCTGCCAGGCAAGCACTTGGCTCTTGCCTCAGCTACCCCCGCGGCACAGACGGGCAGCGTGTTAATTGAATAAAAAGTGTAGCATGTGTAGCAACTGCTAGAGGCAGGCTGAGAGAGAGAGAGGGGAGGTGGGTGTGTGTGTGTGTGTGTGTGGCAAGATGTGTAAAAGAAAAACTTAGAAGTAGCTACAAGCTATGAAAATAGTTGAGAGCACGCTTTCGGTGCTTTCAAGTGCTCGCTGCGGCTTGTTGTTGTGTCGAGGCTATTGCCAGCTGCGCGCCCTGCGAACAACAACAACAACAACAACAACAACCAGAGCACACAAGTCGCCCTCATCTTTGCACACGCTGTGTGCTGTGTATCTTAAAGCTATACTTGTAGCTGTATCTGTATCCTATGTTTGCCGTGTGTATCTAATAAACGCAAATTGACTAGCTTGCTCTAGCTATGAGCTGAAAAGGGACGGCAGCGAGGTGCTGGGCAACAGCAGGGCGGAGGAGGGCGAGGAGGGAAGCACTGCTGGCTGGCAGCTCGTGACACTTTAATCTGGCGGATAAGGTAAATAGACAAAGTAGCGCATTAGATCACAAAACACACACCCAGCTCGACATGTTAGTTGCAATGTTTGTTGCTCTTGTTGTTGTCGTTGTTGTTGTTGTTGCAGTTGTTGTTGCTGCTACTTTGAGACTATTAAGTGAGCAATGCCGGACATCAGTTTGGCTATGACCTAAGCTGCAGCTTATACTTACAGCAAAAAATTTCTAACTGCGAGGTGTCAAAATTTACAGGAAATTTATTGCCGATTATTTACTTGGCTGAAACGAAACTATTAGTAGATAAATATTTATACTTATATATACATATATATATATTTATAACTATTGCCCTTTGTGGCCTTGGTGTCACTATTCAAATCAAAATGAGCTGCAAGCTAAGCTCTGATCGAAACTAAGCGTTTTAGCAGAGTTTCTGTGAATAACCTAACAGAATGTCATTAACATAACAACATAACAGTATTATGTTAACCTTATCTAAGCAATAGATTAATTAATGCCAATAATCGAACATAATTTCGTTAACATAAATGACAAAACAACGTAATGTTAACCTCTTGGTTACTAGAAGTACAGCGGAGTTTCTGTTAATAACCATACAATTTAAGACTTAACAGCACACTGTTAAGTTCATTGAACAATAGCTACTGCTACTCTGCTTACGCTTTGCGTTTAAGCAGTACAAATCAGTTCTCGGTTACTCCATTAACAGCTCTGCAGAGGAATGTTAGCAAACGCGCTTCACAGTTCTTTTCATATAAAATTGAACAGAGCAAGCAACTATATTTAACCAACAGCTTTCAAGCGTAACAGAATGCAGCTATGTTATCCCAAAAGCCACAGCTACAGCTGTTATGATTATCTTTCTTCAATTAATTAAATAGTTTCAATTTCAATTTCCATTGCAGAACTGACACTTAGACCCAATAAATAGTTATTCAGCTCTGAATTGAAAGCAATCAAAATGTCCAAGCTTATCAGCAAGACGGCAGAGTATTTTGTTTTTTCTTTTAACTTTAACTGGCTCCACTGGGCAAGCAGGTGGCGTTATTCACAACCTCGGGCTGAGTAAACTATCCACAAACGGTGTGAATAGCATGCCAAGTGCAAATGACCCCAATAAATTACACAACATGACTACTACGAAGCCCTACTCCTCAAACCTCCTCCACAGCGGACGCTACAAACGTTCGACAGCAAAAAAAAAAAACAAAAAAAGCGGGTAAAACATTGTAGCTGAGAGATACGAGCGGGTCAGTTGGACAGATTGTTGTCTGGCCCGAACGTTGTTGCCTGAAAATATAAATGGCCATAAAATCTGAGCAAACGAATAACAATCAATGTGCAATGTGCGCTTTAAAGTAATAAAAACAACTCAGATGGACGAGTTATTGATGCTATAAAGATTTAAAATCATGAAAGTGTAAATTTAGACAATAGCTATAGATTATAGTAAACTTATCGTAAATAAAATGTTGTAAAATAATGGAGAAAAGAATTGCCCTCTCAATATGCTACCTATTTAAATAACTGCTGAGTCCTTTATGAGATTCTTAACAAATTTTAATATTATATTCATCTCAGCTTCTTCAAGTATATATATTAGCTACGTATTTCCTGTACTAAGTTTCATCAAGGTGAATTTGAACCACGCTGGTTCAAACCCGTAATTAAAATTAATTTTATTAGACTACAAATTTTTGAATGACACTCAGTCGCAAAGTATAAATTACTTTGCACCCAACCATATTTGGGTAAAGATCAAATGTAGCCCACATTTTGTATATGAAAATATGCACGGCTAGCAATATTTTCGGTACAGCGGGCAAATTGTAATTAAAATAATTATTAATAATCGTTTCATTCATAAATTGTTGCAATACGATTTCGACAATAAGAACCACAATCTGGTTTCAAGCAGCTGAATAATCACAACAATGAATAGAGTTTGAACCACTTTGCTGGTTCAAACCCTAAATTCGATATGTACATTTGCTGCGACTCAGCTGACCAAGCCTATGAGTCACACACCTTATGCAAAGTTCATAGAGCATGTACATATTGATAAAAGAGAATCAATTTATTTAGTATTTGAGGCATTTCTCAAACAGTTGCAACTGTACAAAGTGTAAGAATATTTATTAAGTGCATTAAATTGTTGATTTGTTTTTATTTTCATCAAATTTTCTCAACAAACTTGTTGTCATATTCATAATTGTTGTTGTTGTTGTTGTTATTATTATTATTATTATTGTTGGCACTTCTACTTTCTATAATATCACGCCCGGCTGGCTGCCCGTATTTTCATTTGATAGACGAATTCTGTTTCGTTTTCATTTGCAGTCGCATTTATTGGCCCCATGCCAAGCAATCTCCTGGTATTGTATAATATTCATATCGCAGTCACATACATTTATGTATGTACACACATATATATATATACACAATGTTTATCCATATCGCAATATACATATTTCTACACATATCTGCACGCTGATGACTCTAATCAAGACAATAAAAATAAATACTAAACAATATTTTATTGCATGGCCATTGCTGTAAATTCCTCTTAATATTTAATGCCACATATATTCTACTATCTAGTATATTTTTTATAGTATTTTTTCGTGTTTCATTTGTTTTTTATTTCTATTTCTTTTTGCTGTTTAATTTTGTGTGAAATTTGTGCTCGTAAATTTGAATAATATTTTAGCTTTCTGTTGCTATTCTTAATTTGAATGGCATAGTTATCGGCGTCGTTAGCTGATATTTCTGTGTGCGGATTAGGGAATACATGATGTCTCCAAGAAAATGTTAAAATATTATTTGGTGAACAAGTTCTAGCTGTGAATGGAGCACAGGGCTGTATTTCAAATTTATTGCTCTGATAAAATTTATTATGTGGTTCACATAAGAGAAAACACCTTGTTTAAATGGCCTTTACAAACAGTAATAATAATATGAGTGTAGAGACATTTAAAAATATGTTAAAGAAAGATATTTAACAGATCTACAGCACAATAGAGCCGCATAACAGAGTGTGCAACACAGTGGGAGAACGAGAGAGAGCTTAGCATGATGAGCGAAGTGAATTAACAGTGGGTTAGATGTTAAATTACATATATATTTTATTGGAAGTTCAATGTTCTGTAGCTAACAGCACTATAACAGAAGATACGCATAACAGAGTGAGTGACGGAGCTTACCATAAGAGAAGAGGCCTTTAGCAGAGGCCTGCATGTTAATATATGCTGTTGTTAGTGCAATGTAATAATTTTAACAGAATTTCAGCATAATGGTAAGGAAGAGGGCGACAGCTATAGCCTGTTTAGAAGTAAGCTTAACAGAATGGGTATTAGATACCATAACAGTTATGTTAATTTACATATGTATGTTATTGAAATAGTCTTTTCGTTAGAAAGAGAGGCAGCTACTAATTGCTCACAGGCCAGCTTAACAGAATAAAAATTGGATGCAATATCAGTAATTATAAGTTAAATGTCAAGAACTCTGCATGCAAACACAACTTTTATGAATTTAAAAGCTTAATTAAAGTGTTATGAAAATGTTAAAAGCATAATAAATAAGCTTTTATTCCGTTTCGCAGTCTCTCGCATACCAAATGGGCGCCAATTTCAGTTGAAAATGGTGCAGCAAGATTTTTGGGCGGAGGGGGCCACAGCTGCTTGGCGCAACTTGAATTCAATGTTTGCGCTGTGTGTCGGGCACATTAAAAAATTAAATGCCATTTGTTATACGCTGGCAGCATGAATCTGCTGCTGTTGCTACTTCCGTGGCCATTCATTCTGGCTGTTTCTACAATCTTATCAAACGGCCTTGAGCGTCTCCTGCGCAAACAAACCGCCGCCTCGCCGCTTTAGGGGTGGCTCAAAAGCCAATCAAACAGGCCAGGCAGAGTGCTTGTAGCATGCCACAGACAACTGCACACCAACACACAGACACACAGACACAGAGACACAGAGTGGGCTAGCAAAAGATTTGCACATGACTCGATGGGAATGAGAGATTGCAGATGCGGCTGCGACTGCGACTGCGACTGCGGCTGTGGCATGAGGCAAATGTCAATGAGCCAAACGAAAATAAAAAGTCGCGCGCTAAAAGCAACGCCCAAAGCCAAAAACTAGAAATCAAAAATAAAAAAAAAAAAAAAAAAACAAGAAAAGAAAAAACAAACCCCAAAAATGTGGCTAAATTTAATTTCAGAGCGAGCAGCACAGCAAAAATGGCTAAAACTAATACCTTTAACCAGGCTGACGGTGTGGAAAAATACCAAAGCGCTCGAAAGACCAAAAACCAAATGAAAAACAATAAGTAAAACAAGCCAACAACAA
This sequence comes from Drosophila virilis, assembly GCF_030788295.1. Classification (NCBI taxonomy): domain Eukaryota; kingdom Metazoa; phylum Arthropoda; class Insecta; order Diptera; family Drosophilidae; genus Drosophila; species Drosophila virilis. The sequence goes on from NC_091545.1 coordinate 22,820,534, forward strand.
CAACAACAACATGAAGAAGAAAAGCCAAGAAAGAAAAACAAATCGTTTGTTTTTCGCGCAAAAATTATGAGAGATGAATGACGTCTAAATGTTCCTGAAGGTTAAGACAAATGGCGCACGTTGTCGCCAGCTCCGTTGGGCGCAGGGGGGCGTGCCGGTGGTGGGTGGCAGCAGGGTAGGGCATGATCTATTAGCAATGCGATGCGGCGTATGGAAAAGCTTTGGCTTTAGTCAGCGCCGTATTTTCTATATGCCAATGCGAGATACATTTCAGACGCTACACTGAGCGAAAAACAAGTCGTCGAAGAATATATAATTATGGAAAATTTCAATGTCCTTTTTCCAATCAAAGCTATATATTATACTCTGAACCAATTGTTAATTTTTTAAAAATAAATAATATTTATTATGCATTTTCATGTAACCAATGCAAATGTCAAATAGTCAAATTTCTGCCTTTTTGTGCGGCCACGCCCACTCATAATGCTGACTCATAATTTCTGTGACGCTGGCAATTTGCATTGGCTGCAATTAGGGCAACTTTCGAGTTGACTTTTTGATCATTGGCCCGGTAACTGACGGTTCCTTGAGCAGCAGGACTCAAGGTGCAGGCATTTGCCAGCACCCACTGTCTATTCCCCCACACCCCCTGCACACACACACACACACACACAAACACAGCTGATGGGCTAGGTAGCATTTTATAGTTTTGTGCATTGGTTTTGGCCCGTTGCCAAGGCGTCTGCCATCTTGATAAAGTGTTAGCCAAAAAATGTACGCCACATTAGTGGCAGACGACAACGGCGACAAAGACGACGCTGGCAGCGTAAGGGGGGAGGGGAGGGGAAGGGTGGATTGGCACATGAGCTGCCAATACATATAGACACAGAGGCAAGCAGCAGCTGTAGCTGTAGCTGTAGCCGTAGCTAAAGCCAACAAATCCGTTTTGGCCATGTGTGTGTTACTTGAAGAAATAGAAATGTCATTTAACAAAACGAACACGAGAAATCAACAACAACAACAACAGCAGCAGCAGCAACAACAACGTTGCCAAAATGTCAAGCGAATGCAGCCACAAACTAATTGCCAAAACGGCTAAAAGCCAAATGAAAAGCCAACTAACTAAATGAAGCCGGCCGCAGGTCTCTTTTTTTTTTTTTGGCTCGGCATACTGGACAAACATTTTGTTGCATATTTTATGGGATACGCTCATAAATGTTGCCCCCGCCTCTACCCAACCCCCCCTTGCCAGACCGGTCTACATGTGACACTCATCAATTATGCAGGCAGACAGACAGACAGACGTCTCGAGTCTTGTGTTGCCAACTGACAGCCAATAAGCCATCTTTCACATTGGGGCCACAATTGCCACGCAGGATATGCGGCTGGCCAATAGCAAATTACAAGCAATTGCGAACGGGCCATAAGCTAATGAATATTTGATACGCTCCGCGTACATTGAAATAGATACATTTGTATCTGCATACACGCACACACGTATCTAAGTCTAGGCCTTTTTGCCCAGCCAATGACAGTTTGACAGCACAAGACATTTGACACAAATGGGTTTTCAGCTTTGGCTACAAAATAACGTTGAAGTTTTACAGGTAAATCAAGTTGCCGGAAATCGATAAACTTGTTGACATTCGATTAAGGCGAGTTGTAAAGTTTTCTTCCCTTTCACTCTCTCGCTCTCGCTCTATTACACTCTCCTCCAAATAAATCACTTAAACTTTTTGAGAATTATAAACATTATTTCTAACATTGTGATGTAGACTAAATATATCCTTTGCAGACTTTTTGTATCATTCGTCTATGTATATATATATATCTATCTAGATATATCTATCCATTTATGTATCTACATATTTATCTATCTAAGTATCTAATATAGATATCTATCCATCCATATATATACCTGTGTATCTATCTAACTACTGAACTTTCCATTTATTGATGCATATATCTATCTATAAACATTTATATTTCAATATATATTCAATAACTTTTTGGCTATCTATATATCTTTTCGTATCTTAATTGATTTCACGCACATCTTTTGCAGTTCATAGCTGCCCTTTAAATATCAATATATTGCTCTTAATGTCTACATCAACATTAGCTGCAATACTTTGATTTCCTGCTGCCCACACAAACACACACACTTACACGTGTGCACACACACACACACCCACACACAGACACTCGGAAAGCCCGTCTGGTACATGCTCGTATTTCATATAAACAAGAAAATGCTCTTTGTTTTGCTTTGGGCTAACACCATAATCGTTTGTTTACAGCCCTCTATAATATACAAATCGCCAGCTCTCAATAAACTATTGCAAAGTAACCATTTAAAAGTCCAACAGCCCCTCCGGCCCCCGCGAACGAACCAACAAATCCCCGCACCCACAAATATAAACTGTTTGCGATAAAACACGCACAGGCAGCCAAAGAGAAATATTTATGAAAAAAAAAAATTAAATAAAATAAATATACAAATAAATTCGCAAAGCTTGCAATTTTGTAGGCAGACGAATGCGCACTTTAATCGCAAGCGATATCGATAAGGAACTATATATATAGCTGCACATATATATATATATATATATATATATATATATATTTAAGTCAATATATATCCGTGTCCAAGTGTTAATTGTTTGTGTAAAAGATCCGCCGTGACAAATGAGGGCAGACAGAGTTTAGTTATACGATATCTAAAGCTAACGCTCTCTCTATATCTCTTCGCATACACCCCTCCCCCCTCACTCTCTGGCTTGCTTATTTCTAATCTAATGTTAGCCATTTGCCGGACATTCCAAGCAACTCTAATCAATTGCATCGTAAAACAACATGTAGGGCAACGCACATTTTTATGGCAGCAAAAAATAGCATTTAGAAATGTTTGATATCCCCCTTGACTATGCACTGACTACGCCACTGTTCATTCACTTTCAGCCAAAAAATAGCAAATAAATGAAAAGTGCGGCATATCAATCGATTTCCGGCGCTTAACGCCGCAATTTTAATTTCTTAAAGGCAGTTTTTCGGCTCAACATCAAATTAAGGCCACAAAAACCAACATTGCGAATTTTTTTTTCTATGGAGCGCGCAAAATAATGGCAAAACAAGTGGGTGGTCGAGATGAGGGGCATGCCAGACGGGCGAGCTACCCAGCAAATGCCAGATTTGCCAGAAATTTACTTTCAACCAAAAACAAACTTAAGATCTAGCATGCATTTTTTATACCTTTGTAGCGAGTCTTAGAACAGTTTCACAAATTTCTACAAGGGTAATCAATTTTTTAATTAACAATTACCCGTTGAGACTTTCAAGGAGCCGAATACCAAATTTTTCAAGCCCATCTATTATGATCTTTGCGTATGTCTAACAATCCCCTTAAGCAATTCAACTTGTTTACAGGGTATTTAAAATAAAGACATCAGCGAGCTTGCAATTGATGCGTCTAATGCGCTGCGTCTAAAATCGGCTAAGAAAACTATTTAAAAACAATCGATAATTGCGTCAGCAAAAGCAACGCAAATGCCGCAAGTTAACAAAGCCTTAATACACACACAAACATTCATTTATATATTTCAATATATATATATATATATATATAAACATATGCGGCTATGTGTACATAAAAATATTTCATGTACAGACTCAAAAATCTATTGTACACAAAATATTTGGCAATTAAAAAAGCCAAAAAGCAGAAAGAGACAGAAAAAAAATATAGAAAAAAGCAGAGGCCAACATGAAAATTTGAAATGAAAATGAATTTTAAGGTAAATTAGCTGTGTGGGCGTGGTATATGAAAACGGACGCACAACAAACAAACAAATGCCAAGCAGCATTAGCGGTGAGGTGGGTGCGACGGGGGGGAGGGGGGATGTTCAAAGGTTCGCTTTTGTTCGAAATTGCATTTTGCGTATTTGCAGCAAGTTTTTCAACTATTTCTTGTTGCTAAATGTTGCATTAAAATGGCTGCTTTTAGCATTTGTTTCTCTTTTTGGACTCTCAATTGCATATAGAAAATTTAAAAATTTTTAAATTTTAAATATTTGTTTATTTGCAATTTGCTGGGGCGCAAAAACGTAGCCAAATTCTTGTTGTGCCTGGCCAAAAGGCAGCTCATCTTTGCTCTCTTTTAATCCATATCATCATCATCATAATCATAATCATTATCAATATCATCATCATCATCTTGGTTTTCATTATCATTATGCTTTTGATTATCTTAAACATTATCACGAGCATCTCAACTGACGTCATTCGAAATTTTTGCTTTGGAATGTGTTTTTTAACATTAGACCTGAAGGTCGTCGTCTTGATTACGTTTCGGGCGACAAACTGATATGCATTTAATACCCTGTACGCATTGCAAAGTGGGTGAATGGCTTGCGAGAGTATCGCTAATTGTATCAAATAAATTTTAATATCTGAAATTTATCAGCTTGTTGCCATTCGATTAACATATTTAGCGATAGACAAATATTGTTTATGCACAGAGTACATTTCTCTCAACTATCTAATACCATTAACTGAAGCCTAGCGAAGCGCAGCGCTTAATTTGTTCTGATTGCTTGCAACGTGTGCACATATTAGCCCGGCAAACCGTGCGTATGCTTAATGCTCAGTCCTAAGCCTTGGGGGAATGTGAAAGATATTTACAGATAGCAGCGCAGCTTTTGTTAAGATTAAGTGCTTTCTATCCCTAAACACAGCCAAGCAGCTGCTGCGTATGAGTAATATTTACACACACAAACACACACACGCACACACACAACACGCATACGCACTGTGGCACGTATCTTACAAGTTTATCTAGAGTCCGCCTCTGGGCTATTAAATGTTACCAAACCTCTTACGTATTTGCAGCTAGCAGCGTATTTCATCATCTCCGGCAAACTTAACAACAATTTGTTCTTTCTTTTTTTTTTTTTTTTTTGCACTAATAAAACGCAACACTTGCTAAATAAAAAATTTGCACAACAAACAAGAGGAAACTTGTGTACACACGGGCATAAAAATTAAATGCTAAACAAATTGTGAACTTGCAATTTTCGTGGCTGTTAAACTAAAACTCGTGACGCGACAAGCTAAACAACATTTTCAACTAGTTTAAAAAGATGTTCATATAAGTGTATACATAAGACAAGCATGCGAGGTTAGCTGCAGCTTGCCGAAGCCCAAATACTCTTTGAATTGTTTTGAATGGAAAAGTTTGCTCGAAATATATGAAGAAAATATCTTTACGGTGCATACCGAAAATAATAAATGCCTTGTTTAATTAAGATAACTTGGTGGCCAACAAAGTTTTTCATACAAAACTCTTAGAAGACGAGCCTAAATTGAGCGAGCAGTTGGCATGGAAACAGACGGGTGAGCGGGCGGACAGGTGGACATGTTGTATACTTAAAAGGGTGGCAGATGTCTTCTTCTATGCGTTACACATTTCTTGACAAAATCAAAATATCCTCCACAAGAAAACCCTTTTGCAGCAGTTACCTAGTTGATATAGTCAGTCGCTTAAGCGGACTTTCATAAGAGTTGCATAAAATAAATATTAAGAAAGATAGCTTTAAAATTGAGTTGGAATTGAAACAGAGAGAAGCAGGACGGCAAAATTGAGAGAATTAAAGACTGATCAAGAATTTATGGGCTACATAATCTCTGTCTCTCTCGTCTGCTCGCAAAGGCTAAACAAACGAGCCGCTAAGTTGGTTAACAATCTAAGCACGCACTGCAAATCACACGAATTTGGTTAATGTAAAGTAAAAGGCAGGAGTAAAGGGGTGGAGGTGCAAGCAGCGGGGTGTAAGGCAGTAAAAACTAGAGACTTGTGTGTGTGTGGGTGTGTGTGTGTCGCACACATGGGACGCTAACTTGGCTTAAGACGCTTAAAATTGACTTACATTTGCGCACACATGAGCAGAACTCTACCTGTGTGTGTGCGTGTACGTATGTGTGTGTTTGTGTGTGTGTGTGTGTGTGTGTGTTACCGGCATACAATAAGATAATAACAATTACAGCAGCAGCGAGGCCAGCCAGCGGCAGCTTTCAAACAAAAACAAAGCCAAAGCAAAACAGACAAAAGCAAGAGAGCGGCTCAACAAAGAGAGAGAGAGAGAGGGAGAGAGCGCGCGCGCATGTATGTGTGTGAGAGAGCTGTAGGTTGCGCAGGTCTACACTTTGTGTAGAGTTTGGACAACTGAGCGTGTGTGTGTGTGTGTGTGTGGGCGCTTACGTGGGCGTACGAGCAGCCTTTTCGAGCATGTCCTTCGAATTTCCGGGTTTTTGGTACTTTGACATTTGCAACATGCTGCTTGGCCCGGAGACCGCGAGCGAGAGCGCGAGAGTGTGAAAGAGAGCGCAAATGCTGGGCAACAACATTCCGTTAGTCGTTGCTGCTGCTTCTGCTTCAGCTGCTGCTTCGGCTGCTGCTTCCTGTTTACAACCAACACATGTTCGGCAGCGTGGAGAGCTGGGCAACGGGGAGAGAGGGGGAGCCGGCGGTGCTGGTGTTTGGCCGACAGCTATGTGGGTCTGTGTGTCGTCGGCTGTGCTGTCCTTTCGTGCCGGGCCAGAACCATTAAGAGTGTCGATTGTAGCTGGCGAACGGGGAGCGGGTGGGGGGGCGAATTGGAGGGGGTTTTTATATTGTATGACGGACGCAAAGTTCAAACAAAAGTATTTTTTTGCCCATTGTATTTCGATTTTTCAGGCATGTCCTTATTTTTATTCTGCCTGATTTCCTACGTGGCTTCACTTTTTCCATTTCTTTTTTGTATTTGATTTCTGCCTGGATTTTGTTTTCATTTTTGTTTGTTTGTTTGTTGTGCTTTTAGTTTTCTTTTTTGACGTCACGCGCAAACAAATGGAGTTAAGAGCATTATTTCATTTATGGATTGGGTTATTAATGTTGAATTGTTGCTGTTGTTGTTTTCATGTATTTTTAGTGCCCTTTTTTTTCATTTTTGCGCTAGGGCTTTCGTGACTGCTGTTTGCAACTTCCTGCCGCTGTTATTGTTTTGTTGTTGTCCATCATTTCGCCAACACAATTCCGGCGGCAACGCCTACGTTGCCTCAAGCAACAACACGAACAACAACAACAACAACAACAGGCACAAGCAACTAACTAAATAACAATAGCAATGTGCTACGAAAATGCCAAAATGTGTTGCCTGCTTTCAGGCGCTGTGTGTGTGTGTGTGTGTGGATGTAAGTCGGCTGCATGCTTTTGGCTTAGTTTGGATTTAAGGCATAACTATATATACACATAGACACACACACACACACACATACACTCATACACTTATATATGTACATACATATATGCCTGCCTGTGTATGCGACTCGCTTTGTGGTATTTAACCTTAATTTGATTTTTTTCCTATTTTTTTTCTCTTTTTGTTGGCCACGTTTCGTTTTGCTGCTGCTGCCTTTTACAGGTAGCTAAATTGCTTTTGTTGTGCTCGTCCTTGCCGCAGCCTTGTGGCTGTGTGTGTGTGTGTATAAGTGTGTGTGTAAGTGCCTTAGCATTCCGCTGCTTTGGCTGAGTTTTATTTTTCTTTCGCTTTAAAGAGTTTGAGTTTGCGGCATTGATTAAACAATTTGCCTGACAATTTTTGTTGCTCTAAACTGTCAGTTGGCTAAAATGTACTAGAAAATGTGGCCAGCTTCTGGTTGTTGTTGCTGTTGTTGTCGTGTTTAAAATAGCCGCATAAACAAATTGTTTGACCGCATTTTGTGACAACAACAAAAAAGAAACTGTGCACAGCAACAAATGAGCATCAGCTGCTATGCTTGACAAATTCACACTCACAAACGCTCGCTGCTTGCAACTGGCAACCGTCCCCCCTCCCCCCACGACCTGTGCTGCTGCCAGCATGCAACATTAAGATTATGAAAATATTTTTCACACTTTGTCAAATTATATTTGCTAGTGTGTTCTTTTGTTATTGCCAGCATTTCTTTGCTTTCCTAATGCTCAGCGCTTTTTATAAATATATATTTAGCTAAAAATTGCGCATACGCCGCGTGAAACGCATAACTTTAAATAGCTGCAATTTGTATACGATATTTTTACTCAATTAATTTTAGAATTGAATTGTTGGCCTTTTAATTAATTTAAATTTATGTCTATCGAGCTGTCAACGCACTTTTGCTGGCATATTCAATTGATTTGGTTTTAATGGCAAATAATAAATTGATAATAAATAAAGTATACGCAGCGTATAATGCAAATGCTTTGAACATATTAATTACATTTATAATGCCTGGATTAGCTTGTAGATTTTTAAAAACTAATCGAACATGTGCTTAAATGACGAATATTGCGCATACGCAGCGTGAGATATAAATGATTTTATTAAGTTCTATTATGCGGCCATTGAAGCTGTTCAAGAATATACTTATATATATATAGATATCATAGATGCATCCTTCTGCGTGTTACGTACATTTGCTCAAAAACAATAGACCCTGTTTTAGGCATTTTCATTGATTACAGGGTATCAATATTAGTTGTAAAACTATGCAATAGACATTTTGTAATGCACTTAATCCGGAAAAAATGAGCTCGATATTTTTTTTTTTATAAGCCTATAAGCTATAGCTTTAAGATTTGCAATAAATGTAAATTGAAATATATGTCGAGCCTCTGCAATATCTAAAGGCGACGCACCTTAAGCCGCACGCCCTTATTTCAACACGTTGGCAGCAGGCTTATGGATTTGCTCAATAGAAAGATTTCATGCGAAGTGTTTGTTTTGCAAACATTGAACAATTCCAATTAAAAGTTTTAATTGGCAAAGGCGGCTGGCGACATTATAAGTGGGCGTGCCGGCATTTCCATTAAGTAGAAAACACAGTTTAGAGTGCAGAGAGAGAGAAAGGGAGCAGTTGCAAGCAAAGTGCGCGTTCAACGTGCAGCTGCCACATTCGAGACATGGCAGATACATTATCGTGGCAAAACTTGACGCACTTGCCTGGGCCATTTGTCAAGTCGTCTGCGAGGCGTGAGCATGGCCAGCTTATCAATATGACGCACTATAAATACACTTCACATTTGGGAGAGGGTAAGAGTGTGGACTAGAGTGGGGTGAGGCGGGGCGGGGCGTGCATTGCGGCGTGTGCAGTCAATAAATGCGATTATGTCACAGCAACTGATCCATATATGCCATATCTGTGTGTGTGTGCGTGTGTGTGTGTGTGTGTGTGTGTGTGTGTGTGTGATTAGCAGCTAATTTGCAATCAGTAACAACAAATTGTTAATTGGCATTGCAAATGGCCAAAAACAGCCGCTTTGATTGGCTGACAACACATTTTTTGTGCCCCCTGCCCCTTGTTTGTGATGGCAAACAAATTTGTTTTTTATATATATATAAATAAATAAATACATCAATTGATGTGTGCCAATTGTTGTTGTTGCCGCTTTATGCAGTGTTAACATGCAACTCGATTGCCATTTGAACATGTCGCACACACACACACATGTAAAAGGACACGCGAATTTACTCAACAGCTGCAAATGCAATTTTTGAAAAGTTTCAACAATAAGAAAATAACTTATGCTTGCCTGCTTTAATGTTTTAATTGTAAGCAAAGATATTGTGTTTTTTTTAGGAACAAACTTTAAAATATATATATCATAAAATATATATGTATATAGCCGAATTGTCAGATGTATTATTGATGTTTCCATAGGAAAATGAACTGCATTAAGCTTGGCTTAGAACAAATCGAACAACAGACAATTAAATATTGCATTATTGTACAAAAGAGTGTCCCAAAGGCAATTATTTATTTTGTACATAAAGGATTTCGAGAAAGATTAGATTTGCATTAGAGCCACATATGAAAGCCGAAAAGTTGCTAGTTTTTGAGCGATGACTGTACCTTTTTTTTTTCTAAACAAACAGCCTTTACTTTAAAAATTAGTCGTATTTTTGACGAAATGATCTGCTTCAGCCAAAACACCATCACATCACATTGCATTGCACTTCATGCCAAAGCATCGCTCTCCTTCTCTCTCTCCGGCTCTCCCTCTCTCTCTCTCTCTCATTGAACTAACATAATCTAGTTCCCCGCCCACTCTCCGCTCAATGTCCCCTCATCTAGCGCAATCTTATCTGTGTGTTCATGTAAGATTTACCAGCTCGTAGCTATCACAATCGTCGCGCTGACCGCGCACATCAACCCCTGGCAGGCAATGCCCCCTCTACCCCCCTCCCACCCTCCCTCGATACATTCGGCGTATCTGTAGACGCGCACTAAAGTGGCTTATCAGCGCAGTTTAGTGTTTGTATTTAACTAGCGTGTGCTTTATACAAGTTTTTAATGCGGTAATCAAGCGCTTGTTAACACACGCGGCGTATGCGCAACGTACACGATAAGCGTCTGCTGCGCGGCACATGGCCCGGAGGTGGCGGGGGAAATTAAGTTAAAAATTATGCTGCAATAAATTTAAGTTGTGTAGCAAGTGCAGGCGGGCGGACAGTTGGGCCCCTCGATTGCCGAGTTTCCGCTTATTGATTTATGAAACAAAACGTGGACGCAGACGAGCGGCTGACTCGGTCTGGGCTGGGTAACGGGGGGGCACAAGCAAATGCACAAAGCAAAGTGATTCTCTAGTTGGTCACAATCCCCGAACCCATCCACCCACTCGTCATTATGCTGACCGATTATGACATATTTTAATGGCATTTTCTCGTTTGCCTTTTGCTTGCTTATGCTATTGATTTCTGGCCATAACGACGCCGCCCATGGCCGTCAGTTACGTTTGCTAGTGGGCGTGGCGGCTATGTTACATTTTGGGCAGCTGGGCACAGTCTGTCCGGCAAAAAGGGCTGTCACTTAAATTGCAATTATTGCGGCCATATGCAGCACGAATTGCTGTTAAATTGCTTGGACAAGCCAAAATGCTCGACCGCACCGCACAGCACAGCGGGAGAACTAAGTGCGGGCAAAACTTGCAGCAGATCATTTAAAATTGATATTCTTGCGCCCGAAAACTTGTTAAAAGGCAGCAATAAGAAGCACCCCCACACTGCAGCCAAAGTTAGGCTAAACGACAAGCTCCTGAGTTTCGAAAAAAGGCTCTCAAAGTTTGTAGCCAAAAGTTTTACTGCATTCTCGAGGACAAGTCCAAAAGGCTGGCAGTTACAAAAAGTCGATTTTGTATACCCTTGTGTAGGGTATTTTAAATTTGGCATGATATTTGACCTTTTGCAGATATCTGACAATAGTGCAGCTCGACAATTGAAAGTTTGATTTAAATATCTAGAAAAGTTTGTCATACGAGAATCAAATTTTCGAGCGATCTTTTCTATGAAGCTATATAATATAAAGCTTGTACAGGGAGAGTATACTTAAATTTGTCAATATATCTTGATAAGACAATATAATAAGGACATTCGATCCGGCTGGCTCAAGCATATATACTGCCAGCAACAGAAAGACACTTGAGAGACTGAAAGACAAGTTGGCATAGAAAAAGAGGGACGGGTGGACTGGCAGACAGACGGAAGGACCTGGCTACATTAACCCTGCTGTTGCTGCTGATCTGGATTATGTATACCTTACGAGGTAAGCGATGTCTTCGTCTATGCGTTACACACTTCATCACAATATCATAATACCCTCTGCAAGGGTTGGGAAATTTAGATTAAATTTGTTTTCATTTATTTTCTCAGTTTTAGCAATCGAGTTTATTATAATTTGAAAAAAATAATATATTGCTTTTCACGCAACAGCAGACTCAAATAAATTGTTGCTACACATTAACTAATTATAGCCCCATCTGATAAGTAAAAAATTAAATCTGTTTAAAGGAAAAAATATATACAAAAATGTGCTTTCTGTTTGCATTCAAGCTCTTGACTCTCAACTAATTGAGCGCAAATAGAAATAAGCTATATCGGGCATATATAGTTTATCAATAATACATGCATAACATATATGCACTAAGTTATTGTTGCCTTTGTTAAACCAGCTTCAAGCTTCACCTTTAGCCCCGCTCACATCATGAAACTTGCTCGCATTGTGCGACCTCTGGCATTGCCTCCAAACTACCTTCAGTTGTCATTAGGCACTGTAAACTTTTCAAAATGTATAAATAACATTTGAAAAGCATTCAATTATTTGTAAATGAAACTAAAGATGACCTTGGCGCTGCCCATGGCTACCACCTCCAGCCCTTATCAGCCTAATGGGCTGTGTCGCCTCGACCTTTGGCCCGCGTGGCAGGTGCTCGTAATACTTCCACAACGATTCTTATCAGTCGAATGTCTAACAGACGTTGTGTATATTTTCGTTTTAGCGCCAGACACAAATTTGGTGTCATGCCCAAGAGGTTTTTCCATTTTCCGCACGTTTTGATTTATCGCACAAAGAAAAATGTCCAAGCACAAATTTTTGTTCATGCTTGGGCAATATTTTATACAATTTTAAGCACATTAATATGGATTAAGTATAACAGATTGGCTGGCGAAAAAGCGAGGGCAAGGCACATATATTAATACCCTGTGAAAATTGGTATTAAATAAGAGGGTATGCTAGAATTTTAAGGCGCTTTGTAACTGGCTGGAGAAAAGTTCACGGTGAATATCTGAAAGTCAGCTGAGGTATGTGAATGCACAAATACCCTCTAAAACTTGAGATTTATTGGGGCCATACATATATAAATACCCTGTAAAATATGTACTTTAAAGAAGCTTGCAGCTGGCTGAAGAAAAGTTAATGGTGAGTATCTTAAATTGAGATCAGGCCAAACAGGTGCATGTGAATGCTAAATACCCTATAAAATGTGAGATGTGGAAAGGGAATAAACAAAGTAATATTAAATATGCTATTTTATGTTGGGCAGAGTATTTACTTGGCGTTTATCAAAAACTATTAAAAAATATTCCATTTTATATGAGAAAGAGCATCTGCCAGTCGACTTTATGGCATATTTACCCCAGCCAAATAAAGAAGAGTTGAAAACAATATCATAGAAAATTCAATTTCACATGAGAAAGAGCATACGCTAGGCGAATAAGAATTCTAAATATGCTATTTGTAATTAGACAGAGCATCTGCCCGGCGACTTGAGGCCGATATTTGGCACGTGGCATTCATTGCGGAATGTCTGGGGTACATTAAATGTTTCAAGTGGTTGGCTAAAGTTCAATTATTGCCTTTTTTTCTCAAAAATGTATCTGTCAGATACAAACGGGAGTCTGTCGAAACTTACCATTTATGCCGCTGATCAGTGGATAATTACCATCACGGCCGCCGATTAAGTTTTTTAAGCCTGTTTCGATCAGTGTTGGGGACGATCGCTCCCTGTCGCTCATTTTCTCATAAAAATCTAGTCACTTTTGTGATTATACACGAAATTTTCAACAATTAGTGTGACCAAAACCGTGTTTTGGTATTACTTTTTGGTATTTATTAATGCTTTTTGCTGCTGCTGTTGGTTGGTTTTGTTTTTTAATTACAAACACGGCACAACAATAATAATAATAATAATAATTGCTTAGATTAATTAATAACTTTTCAACCTTTTTTATTTATTTATTATTTTATTTTATTTTTCTTTTTGATTTACTTGCTGGCGTTAACTTTTGTAGCGTATTTTTATAGCTTTGTTTTTGTTTCTGTTGAAATCACAATGTACAAAAATGAATGTTTTATGCTAAATTCAATGTAAACTTTAAATATTGCACGTTAACGTTTCTTTATTGCTTGGCTAAATATGCATTAGAATTATTAAACTTTTTTTATATATATATATATATATAGTTAATTATTTATGCTGCTCGCTATAAATAAAGGCACCGCGAATTCATTCAACAATTTGTTCTTTTATTTATAATTCTTGCTGTTTATTTTATTTATTCTTCATTTATTGCTAATAACAACATTCGTTTGGAAATAACAACAACATGAAACGTAACAGAATTGAGTTTTTTTTTTTTATAAATTTAGCTTAATTTTTTTTACAATTCTTAAGTGAACTTTAATATTTAGGCGCATTGCTTTTGGTATTTTTGGTTGCAAGTTTTTGTGTGTTTGTTTTTTTTTCGTTGATTTTTTTTATAGTTTAGTTTTAGTTGTAGTTTAATTTAGTTGAGTTGTTGTTGTGGTTGTTGTTGCTTTGCTTCATTTGCTAATTGCGCTATTTTTATATATTTTTTTTTTTTTCTATTTGTTTTTTTTTTTTTTTGTATTTTACGTTGTCGTGCGTTTTTTTCAAATGCCGCTGCGTTTGAGTTTTGGCTACTTTTTCTTTTATTTAGCTTGTTGACAGTTGTTGTTGTTGTTGCTGTTGTTGTTGTTTTTATTGTTGTTGTTGTTGTTGTTGTAGAACGTTAAACGTTGCTGCTTATTTATTTATTTATTTTTGTTGTGGCACTAAAAATAAAATCAATTGCTTTTTGTTTGTGTTTTTGTTTTTTGGTTTTGTTTTTTTTGAGAGTTCTCTCGCGTTTGTTGTTGTTGTTGTTGTAGTTGGTATTTATTGTACAGTTATAAAGCACTAGTATGGCATTCGCATAGACTTGACAAACTTAATAAACAGTTAGCTGGTTGGCTGGGTGTGAGTGAGGGTGGGCGGGGGCTAGGTGGAGTGTGCGCCTTCACGGAAATCAGCGCCCGGCGTGCGACAAAGACAGCAAGTTATATATGTATATATATATATATATATATTATTTTGTTGGTTCGCTTTTGAGCTTTGCCTGATCGTGGGGAGGGCGCGGGCAGGTCTAGTGAGCGGGGGTGTAGTATTTTTACACTCACACACGCGCGCACAAGCACTCACTCACACGCATACAGACACACACACACGCGCACGAACACGCACACGAACACGCACAAACACGAGCACACGACAGGACGTTTGGCTGGGAGTCGCGGGCGCCGACGAGCGTACAACACACGACGACGAGCCGAAAATCGATGAAAAATGTTGACAGCTCACCGACACAAGCGCAGGCACACGCACACGCGCACGCAGATGATTTTTTTATTTTTTTTGTTTCTGCACAAATTTGTGTTGAAAAACGCGCGCGATTCGTTAGCGTTTTACTGGCTGTTGTGTCCTTGTTGTGGTCAAATTAATTGGTGTAGCTGTTGTTGTTGTTCTTGTTGTTGTTGTTGCTGTTGCTGTTGTTGTTGTTGTTAGAGCGCGTGGCGTGTTCTTGGTATTCGCTGCTGCTGCTGCTGCTGCTGACGCTGCTGCTGCCGCTGCCTGACGACGACTGTTCGCTTAGCGCCGTCTTCGGGCGTTGTGGGTGTCGTCGACGCAGCCGCTGCCGCTGCCGCTGTCGCTAACGCTGTCGCTGCCTATGCTGACTGAGCGCGCATGTGACAAGAGCGCAACGCACATACACACACACACACACACACGCACGCAGCTCGACAAACACAAGTGCACTTGGCTGACGGTTTCAAAGTGGCGTCGGCTCGCATAGGATGCGGAAGCCGTTAAAACTCTACACAAATGAGCGACGCTTTGGCCAAAGCTTCCGCTGCAGCTAGGATGCACTTGACTGAGAGCGCGAGAGAGTGTGAGAGAGAGCGCGCGTGTTGTTGGTGAGCCGCTTTTGTTTTTTGTAAATGGAGAGAATGCGCACGAGTCAGCTGATTTGCTGTGTGTGTGTGTGTGTGTGCGTGTGTGTGTTGTGCTTCCTTTTGCGTTTTCGTTGTTTGTTTTATTCGCTTGCCAATCGCTTGTTGTTGCTAATGCTTTATAGTAGCTGCCTGCTTTTTGCACTATGAGCGCGCGCACTAATACACATACATACGAGAAGCTCACACACACGAACGCGCAGAGACAAGCACTGTTGTTGTCGCCGTCGCCGTCGTCGTTGTCTTTGCCGTTTGCTTTGGTTGTCAGGCCAAAAAATAATACGCGTTTTTTGCTTTTGCTACTGAAAGTTCCTACTTGACACACGTGCTTCGCTTGGGCAAAGTCTTTTTTTTTTTATTTAATGGCAGCCTCTGCTGCTGCTGCTCGCCGAAAATGATTAATGCACCATGTTTCGAATGCCGTGAATTAATTAATGTATTATACGATTTTTGCACATAATTTTTTATCGAATTTTCTTTGCCAATTTTATTGTTTGTATTTAATTTGCGTCCACACGGCTTTGGCTGTTCATCTGACTCTGACTGGGCACACGCGCTCGTTGCAAAGTGTACAATATGCGCTCGCGGCGAACAGTAGAGGCAGAGCGAAAACGTGCTCGTGTGTGTGTGTGTGTGTGTGTGCGGGAGAGCGCCCAGCTACTAAGGGCAAACACACACACAGAACAGCAACAGCAACAACAACAACAACAAATAACACGAGTCGGCTATGCTCAGATACGCCACACTACAGATACAGATACGCTACAACTTAGAACCATGCTGACGCTGCCATGTGGCTGCCAACAAGCGCGCGCTCTTTCTCACACTCAAATGCCTTACGCCACATGCTCACACATACAGACGCACACGCTCTCACGCTGGCGTGCGCTCTTGCTCTCGCTCTCAGTGACACCGCGTGCTGTGCACATTTTGAACTTTTATTTTTGGCAACCATTTTTTTTTTCTCTTTTCGTCGCGCGCGCAACTCAAAACGACGAACGACTCGCAGCCGAGCCCGAAGCTCGGCTTTGGGCAGCCGACTCTCGCAAGCTGCGCAGCTTCGGCTATTCCATTTGTTGTTGTTTCTAATTGGTTCTATGCGAGGCGACAGCAGCTTATGGCTTTGGGCATTTTCCACTGCGTCTCAAAGTTCAAATTGATATTTTTAATTGCGCGCCGCTCTCACACGCTATCGCTGCTGCTGCTGCTGCCGCTCTCTCTGCTCTCGCTCTCTCACGCTCTCAGTGAGATCGCAGCCGGCACTCATTGTGCTGGCATTTTATTTATTTGTGTTATTTTAATTTACTCTACGTACTACAGTTTTTGCTATTACGTCAATGCGACTGCGGCGCTGACGTTTGTCTTTGCTCGAGTGTGTGTGTGTGTGTGTGTGTGTGTGTGTGTCTGTCTGCGACTATATAGCCTGCCTTTAGCTGTATGTGTGCGTGTCTGTGTACTGCGGCAAGCGGCATTTGCTGTTCATTTCAATGTTTTTAGGTTTTTCTCTGATTTATCTGCCATACGCGCGGGTTTTTTTTTTTTGGCTGATTCTTTTTTATTTTTGTTATTATTTCTAATATTTGTATTTGTGTGGCTGCTGCTGCCGCTGTCAGCGACAGCGACAGAGGCGTTGGCGTCGCTGTAGCAGCGCTCACGTGAGTCGATTTCATAGCTAAAAACTTTTAATGTGTGGAAATTTTTTTTTTTTTTTTTCTTTATATTTCGTATTTTTTTTTTCTTTGCATTTCGCTGTAATTTGTATAAATAAATACAACAGCAACACAACACAACGACAGCAGCAGCCAGCACGCCCCCGCACCTCGCTCCGCCCCGCCCCCTTATCCACATCGCGTATCGGTACATTTAGATAGGTTTTGTGTAATTTGCCAACTGTAATTGAATTTGCAATTCACGTAGCGACAAGACGCGTGCAATTAGAGCGCCTTGAAAATGACCGTTAAAGCAGGTGGCCAGTTGGCCAGGTGAGCAGGTGGGTGGTTGGGCGTAGGGTGGCAGTTAATGCAGCGGACCAAACAGCGGTTAACCGCTAATGAGCTGCGTATTTGTACGGTACACAACACTGGCCGCAGCCGCGGCCAATCAAACTGTTTGGTAGGCGCGTATAAAAAGATAACTACACAAATTTAGATCTGATAGCTTTAGCTCCGTCATAGTTCCACAATATCGCATAGTAATGAAATGCAGATAAGATGAATAAGAATAAGAATAATAAAAAAATAAAAAAAGGTTTTTAATAAAAAGCATTCGGTTTGCACCTTGATACAGATTTTGTTAGTTGATAAACTGGATAGATATGCTTCGTTTTTTTTTTTTTGATAATTATTTCCGCTTGATTTAATGACATGCTTAAGGAAGACCAAACTTATCGCTAGAGCTTTGACCCAGTTCAACAAGGCACAAATCTTGCAGCAGAACTTAACGAGTTTCTAAATTTCTCATTTTAATACCCTGTACTCATTGCCAAGTGGTTAAAAAGGCTATGATGTTTTTGTGGAAATGTATGTAACAGGCAGAAGGAAACATCTTCCACCTTATAAAGGTGGAAGGTATAAACCTGTCTGTCTGTCTTCCGGTCTGTCCGTCCTTCTATCTGTCTGTCTATAAGAGCTAGAGACTTGAAATGTTGAAGATAGGCTCTATAGTTGACCTATGAACGATAACTTGGCCCCATTTAAAATCAATTTATCAGAATCGATAACACGAGCTGCATTTGTTGTTGATTAAAGTAGGTTCAGGGTATCCTCTAGTCGGGCACGCCCGTCTAGAGCCTTTGACTTGTTTTTTGATAAGAAGCCAGACCGAAAAATTAACGCATGCACGCATAAAATAATGATGAAATAATTATCGATCAGAATAAGAATCAGGCTATGCCCTAGTCCTAATCTCTTGAACTAAAAGCGCTAAAAAATATCTTTTAATTAACTAAATACTAGAGTGGCTAGACTTGAGCAAATGAATAATATCTTCATATATCTATATATACATTTGTAATTCCCATAACTATGAGTTGTTATAATGCCTAATGCCGGACTTTGGAGACAACAAACGTGAGTCTATACAAAGTATCTTTTGGCTTAGCTCTAAACTCGTCCCGCAAGTTTAGCTGTTGTTCTGTGTGTAGCTCGAGCTGACCTCTGTAAATGCTATTAACCCTTGGAATGAATTCCAAAATGTAAATAAATCATATAAGAGAATTCAGCCTTCAACTCGTTCAACTACAAAGCGTACTAAATATAAATCGTATTGCTTGAAATTATCTATTCGTAAAATTTGGCTATTTCGGTGGCCGTTCTGAGTCATTCCACACACACACACACACAAAGACGCTTACAGCCCGCACAACCAAAAAACATGCACAAGTTAATACCAAAAACAAAAACAAAAAAATGTCGTTCAAGAAAGAATTTTGTATGTAAATAGAGGCAACAGAAACTGTCGCCCTGTCATCATGTGACATTCTGTGAATGAAAGAAACTAGGAAATGGCAGCAACAGGAGGCCCGTTGCTGGGCAATGGAGGTCGCCTTCAATAGATCAGCGACAGACTGAGAGATGTATGTACTATATGGCGGCTATATGCCCGGCTATATACGAACGAAACGTGTTCAAGCGCAATAAATTATAAATGAGCCCCGAAGCGAACGCAACTTTGACAACCCCTGCCTTTTGGCTTTTGCCACCTTTTTTTTCAGAAGAAGAACCAACAAAAGAATGTCGGAATGTGTGTGCGAGTGTGTGTGTGTGTGGGTGGGTGGGTGTATTTGTCGTTGGAAGCAGCAACGCACATCTCGTCAAGATATTATATATACTATATATATATATATAGGTAGCATCTATGAATCTATATCTATGCAGATGAACGCTCGTCGTCCGTCAGCTAGTTCCAACAATGTTGCCGTCACATTTGTTGTTCGTGTTGTTGTTGTTCTTGTCAAGGAACTGGGCAGGCAGCTATAGATACACACACTAAGACACTGGGTAAATCATTTATTTGCTTTGGCATTCGAAATGTCGCTGCCAAAGAAAATACATTTCGACAACAACAAATTGTTTGAAACTCTCGGCTAAGCTCTTTTTGTCCTACAACCTGGCAAATATTGTGACTCTTATCAGGCCGCAACTCGCATGCATATCACTAAATAAACAGCCGACGACAACCACGTTGACAGCCGAAGAAGAAACACAAAATATTTAAAAAAAAAAAAGTACAAAAAATAAAACGTGTTTTTTGTTGTTGTTTAATTTAGATTTTTTTTTTTTTTTTTGTTGGATTTACCTTTGAAACGCACACATCATGCGTTTATTTTTCGGTCTGGCTTCTTATCAAAATCATCACAAAACAAAAAAAAAAAAGTAGAGGAAAACATGTGAGCGGCTCTAGACGGGCATGCCCGACTGGAGCATACCCTGAACCTCCTTTTACGAACAGCAAATGCAGCTCGTGTTATCGATTCTGATCGATTGCTTGGAAACGGGGCAAGTTATCGATTGTATAAAATCTCGTTCTAGTTCTTAGAGGTGTTCAGATCGAAGCGTTCATAGATATGGACTGACGGATAGACGGACAGACTCTATATCGACACGATTATTCATATTGATAACGTGTTACATACCTGTTACATACCTTGAGACAAAACCTATATACCCCTTTTACCCCTTCTTCAATGGGTATAGGGTGGCATAAAATATAGCCTTGGCTACTAAATGCTCAGCCTGATCTAGCCAGTTTCATAAACTCTCTTCATAATCTTGAGTTCCCAATTTGTTGCTAAATGAAAACATTTCATTTGATAGGAACATGCGGAATTGAAACACTTTTAGCAAATTCACTTTTATTTGATGAGCTCTACAAGTTTTAGTGGCCACTTCTAATCCCTTTTAGGTTGGCCAAGAATAGAATAGAATTAGGGCAAACACTGGAACTGAGAAATTAGCTAAAAATAGTCCAGTCTGCCTCACACAAACTCAACGAACTCGCCGAGCATAATAGCTAGAGTTACTAAAGATAATTCCAGGCGTTAATGGAGATCGGTCAGAAGAGTCAGAAATTTGTAGGCAGTTCTTTGGTTATAGATATATTGTATAGATGCAAATTAGATCTTTCCAATACAAATGCATTTAAAGAACCTCCAAAGTTGAATAATATTGAAATTTTCCTGCATAATATCATGAAAGGTTTATGAGCTGTGCTATACCCAATTTCGGAATGGATAAGAAACAAACAATTAGCACGAGTCTGTCAGGCAGGCAGAGTCTCCTTGCCTATAGACATATATGTATATGCGATGCATTCGTATTTGTTTCTCTAATTTACCATTATCAGCTATGGCTATATATATATATATACACATACATATGTACAGAAATCTGTACTACATTTTGCTCTATTTGAAATCTCGCACATTTATACGTAAAAGCAACAACAATTCGTTAAAGACGACAGCGGCAAGTTGTACAAATTAACGTACAAATGAATGACGGAATTAGTACGAATGCTCTATGCTATCTGTGTGGGGTTAGAGAGGGCCACAGAGAGGGGTGTGTGGGGCATGGAGGGAGTCGAGGCTGTCGCTTATCAGAGCAAACGGCACAGAGCCAAGCAGAGGGTCACAGATATATATCTAAGAATCCAGTTTTTTTTTCTTCTCTTTGTATTGGGCCAATTCATTAGCAGCACTCTAATGCATTAATAACACCAAACCACGAGAAACGATTTTCATAGTTTTCATTTTTTAGCACTTTTTTTTAGGCATAGAGAACCAAATCTGAGCGCATCGCCAAAGATATGTATTACGCGCACTTGACGTGCCCGAAAGATGCCCAATTAATTATTTCGACATTTTTGTGCGGTTTAACGATTGTGAATCATTGTTCAATTGTTTTCTGATTGAACCAAATGCTGAGGGGCTCTTTAAAAGTGCTTTTCATATTTTACGAGAATTTAATATTGGGGGAAAAAAAAAGCAAATATTAGGCTGCACTGGAATGCGGTACACAGAGAGAAAAAAGCTGGCAAGCTATTGAAATCCTTCAATGAAATCAACTCTAATCTACGCGTATTTTCTTGAACGTAATTTAAGAAAAACTCATTACGTCAGTTTCTTACGCGCTTCTCGCAACTAAACTTGTCAAAGTATCTTTCAATTAATATCTAATATATATATATCATTAGAAGCTTTAAATGAAGGCTTCAAATACTTAATTTAATGATACACCTGGTTGCATGTATCTGAGCTAAGGTGCACTTCATTTAATGATGTTTTTGGTGCAGATGATTTCATGTTTAGCAAATCGTTTTTCTGTCAATTAGTAAGGCTTGCGGTTCAAGGACAGCAGGCGACTGTGAGAGATTGCTTAAATCATTTCCTGTTCTCGAACACGCCCCTAAAAAAACAAATGTGTTCCAATCTCGAATGCACACAAAAACCAATTTTCTATTTCCTCAAAAGGCCACGAAACATATTTTACCAAAACTAAGCTTGAAGGCAACAACAACAACAACAACAACCACAATGGAAATATTACCAGTTGCGCTGCACTTACAACAAATGCAAACACACACACACACACACACGCACACACACACCCTGCAGAGCACGTGACGTGCACGAAGAAACAACTCCGAAGCTCGACAAACAAACACGCACGACTTTCGCTGTCAAATAGAGCTCCAGCGGCAGCCCCTGTTTCATGCAAGCCAAGCCCACCGCCCCCTTAGACACACAAACCCACCCATACCACACCCCCTCCCTACCCACACCCTGGGCAGACGCACGATCATTTATAAACTTCAGCGTGTCTTTGGGCTGTCAGCCGCAAGGACAGCAGCAGGGCGAGACGTTTGCGGTGCACAGGAAATGCCCTTAAACAGCGCACGCACACACCGACACGCACTCTCCCTCTCCCACCCTCTCTCTCTCTCTCTCTCTCTTGCACGCACACAAAATGGCCGCCGCCTTGGCTGCGTTTTTATTGACCTCGAGAAGTTGAGACTAAAATGAATATGAAAAAAAAAAAATAGAAGAAGCAACACGAACAAAAAAAAACACGCGAATTTGATTGAGCTTTTAGTTTACTCAGTCCAAGCCCACCCCCCTCCCACCACGCACACCCCCTCCCCTACTGAGCCAGTTAATAGGCAATCGTTTTGGTTGCGTTTTTTTTTTCTTTTTTATTGCTCGCCCGTTAATTGAATTAATTATTTTTTCGATTGTGTCTTTATCAAATGGCAAACAGTATTCATTTCTATTGAGTATTTGTATCTGTATCTTTACTTTTGTATCTGTAGCTTTATGTGTGTGCGTGTGAAATGTAAATTCAATTAAAATTTTGCGTGTGACGTTTTGCGGCGCTTGCTTTGAGGCGCCAACTATAGAAAATGGGCGTGTCCGCAACATTTGCACGCCCTGACCTTGAACTAAACTAGTTTTATAATTCGCATAAAGTTGAATTTGATTTGTTTACCCCGAATCGGGCTACATATAGTGTCGAAATTCTGTGTACCAAGAAATTACATTTGGCTTTTTGTTGTTGTTTTGAAAAATATCTCAACAATTTTTCAATTTGCTGTCAAAGCGACAATGACGAAGGCGTCAACGTCGACGTCGACGTCGGCAGCGGCGTCGACAGCAGCAAAAACTGTCAATTAACGCGCGAGATTACAAGCCAAATGAGCCCAGGGGCGGCGTTCTGGGGGGGTTGAACGGTTGGTTAAGGTGGAAAACTAGACGCTAGACATGGGCTTAACGTTTGATGGATCACACAGAGCACAGCGCAACGGAGAAGTGTCAATTACAAGAGTTCAAAGCAAAAAAAAGAAGAAATATATATATATAGATATGTGCATAGAAAAACGAGGGGAGGTAAAAATGTAGAAAATTGAGTTGGGAAAATGTATCGCATGGTCATACCCAGAAACTGTCGCTCACCTTTCACATGAGCAAACCCACACACACCAAACACACACCACACACACACACACCACACACACACACACACACATGCATTTTAGTTCGGGTCCTAGCGGCCCCTGCTGCGCTGCCGCCCCCACACCCTGTCAATATGTCAAAAACCAGGCGGACCTCTCCAGTGGCACATTTTTCATCAGCTGCTGACACTTTGCTGCTGCAGCAACAACAATAGCCAGCCACGCTGCCGCTGCCGCTGCCGCTGTCAACGTCAACGTCAACGTCAGCAGCAGCGTTTCGCGTCGAACATAAGAACAAGTGCTCAAGAAACAATTGAAAGTGCACCACATAAGCAGCAAGAACAAGAGCCAGACCAAGAACAGTAAAAAAACAACAACAATATAAGTAAAGAATCACGCACCACGTGGCTATTAAAGTTGGCTTTTCAATTAAACTTTTGCCGGCGCTTTATTGTGTGCGGTGCACAGTGCTTCCAGCTGCATTGGGCAAGCGTTGAAATTTATAGCTGAAGTGCAACCCTCTATTTATGGGCAACATTCAATTGGCAGCGCGACTTTCAATTGAACACATTGCACAACTTAAAATAGTTGAAAATAAAAACATTTTGTTATCAGCGAAAATAATTAACATACTAATCGGGCGCTTTTTTTATGGGCATTGCACCACAGTAACCTGTTTTGCTGTTAATCGTGCCTTAAGGCTCTCTTTTACTCGTGCTTGGCCTTCTCTTTTGATTTGATATGTGCTAATTATGCATGTTTCACGCAAATACATATGTGTGTGTGTGTGTGTGTGCATGTTTCGAGTTTGCACCTCGCAGTCTGACTCGCTCTCTCTCACTGTTAGTTCTGCTCTCTGTAATGCGGCTCTCAGCGTTGAGTTCTTTTCTATGTTTACTTTATTCAATGCGAATGTAATGGCACACATAATTTAAAATGTTATTTGTACATATGTTATGTTTACATATTTATGTATATATGTATGTATGTATGTACATTCGTTATGACGTCTTCTGTGCATAAAACTTATATTGCGCTGTTTCTACTTCAAGCGAATACAACATTTGCGTGTGCATGCATGTACATATACACACACACACACATATGTATGTATATTATTTTTGCAAATTGATTGCTTGCCATTTACATGCGTGACTGCTAATCAAAATGTACCGTTTTGTATATTTTATAGCGCATTCTAATTAAAGCAAACCTACACATACATGTACACATGCATGCATACATACATGTACATGTTTACATGCATATGTATGTACATATGTACATTTGTACACAAATATGCCTGCTTGTAGGCTTGGCTGTTGAAGGGCCGGTCAAGCGGGTTTTGCTCTTCTCACCCCGCCCTCGCGTTTTGCAAATCTGTTTTGTGCCTCGTCTGCGTGGCAATGAACGATCATAAAGCAGCAGCACGTGTTGATCGAGTCAAAGCTCGTCCCCGCCTCTACACACACACACACACATACGCAAATGTAAAGCGCAGACTGTAATACATGTGTATGACATAATTGTAATTATGCCGTTGTTGTTGTTGCTGTTGCTGTTGTCTACGGCGCCGGCTAAAGCTCCCTTCTCGCAATTGTATTTACATTCACATTCGCATTTTAGCACAGTTCGGTTTCTGTTTCAGTGCAGTGCTGTGGTTCCTTCCATTACAAGCAATTTGTATGCATTTGGGTGCGAGCGAGATAGCGCGCTTATTACCGCACTTGATGGCGTTGCAGTTTTTGTTTTTGTTTATTCTTTACCTCCTCTTCTTCTATTTTGTGTGCCCTGCTGTTGTTTGTAATTGCACATTGACGTAATATCGGCTGGAAGCAAGTCGAAGCTGGACGAATGTCGGGGCTGCCCCCCCACCCATCAAATTGGGGAATCAGAAAAAATATCAAGTGCGGTGTTGTTTTTTTTTTTGCTGAGCTGGAAATTACTGGGAATTAGCTGCCGGTTATAAGAAGAAGAAGAAGCAGCAGAAGAAGAAGACAAGAGCTGATCATACAATTCTTGAGATGGGTATAGCAGCAAAATGCTTAGATTGTGTTTATTTGTCGACTATTAATCAAATAAAACAAGTTTATTTATAGCATTAACAGACAAAAGCTCTACAAATCTGTGGCTTAGCATCTGTGCAGCAACTGTACCACGCCACACAATTCAATGAAATGCGAACGACAACAATCGCCAGGGTGCCCAAGTCTATGTGCTGGCTGACCCCAAGAAACGCCTGACTCAATTCAATCTAAAATTTTCCAAAAGTGCCCAGACGCGTGCCAAGGCTTCGTCTGTTTTGGCGTCGCATTTATATTTAATGACACGAATTTCGAATAGATTAGTGGCACGCTTATTGCGATTAGCAGTCCGTGTGGAGCTCCTGAGCCTGATCTATGACCCGAAGCCAGCTGCAGGCAGCTTGCAGCCAAAACAAGTGACAAATTTTCCATGTGGATTTACGACCAAGACGCGCGCTCGACTCGATGTTATCAGGCCGAGTGAATGGATCGTACGGTCACGTCACAGATATTCCAGTGCGACCATGTGATCTGATTGCCAAAAGTGAGCGGCAGCAACAGACAGAGAGAGAGAGAGAGAGAGAGAGAGAGGGAGAGAGCGCAAGCTTTTCGTGCAAGCTTTTGCTTAGGCTCTGTTGACAACGCGAATGCGCTTCACACGATTTGCACTTTGAGTTCTAGACTGTGCCGAGCTACAACTGATAAGGCTCATGCCCCAAAATGATGAATGGTGTGCCTTGTTGTGCAGGTGTATGCGTGTGTACGGCAAGTTTTCTAATTAAAATTCTATCTTCATTCCACTTTCAATAGCTCGCAACGGTTTTCATCATCCACTACTCAAATTTGTATGGGCCCCAAAACGAAATAATCATGAGAGTAAATATTTATAGTCGCGTGGTAACCTCGTCGCTGGGCTGTTGATAATGATAAGAAAAACGTTGGCGATGCCGGCAACGATGACAATGCGTTTGGCTTTTGGTTTATTTTTTATTTAATTTTTTTTTTTTTTGGGTTTTGGGTTTTGATTGTGGCAAAAGTCCAATTGTTGGCAACAGCTCGAGGAACTACTGCCCAATACTGTTTATCGAGTTTTGGCGTCTCTATAATTAGTCTGATATGAAAGGCCATAAAAACCGAACCGAACCGAGCCGAGCAGCTTGGAGGCAACGATAACGTGCGCGGTCAGTCTATCAATCACATTGAGTTATGTATATCAATCTTAAGTTTATGGTGAATTGAATGAGGGCAGTGTAGGGGGGCGGGGTGAGGTTTGTTCTTGAGCAGAATAATATGCAGCAATTAGCCGACATCTGGGCTAAACTAATTAGTTTTTGTAATGTTTCTTTTAATGTACACAAAAAAAAAACATACATACATACATATGTATTTATTAATTCGCCGTGAGCTAGTTAAGCTGCAGGCTACAGTTGATACTCGACTTAGGCGCTTTAGCATTAGAGATCACATTTGAGCTTTTTAACTTAACTGCTCAAAAGCTTTAGCGGGTGTCTACTGTACTACTATAACATTTTTTTTTTTTGCAATTAATAATGACAACTGTTGTTGCGCTCTTTTCTATGCCCCTCTCTTTTTATCTGTTATTCTATTTTAATATACCATCCATATCATTATTTGTTTACTGTTATTTGTTCAATTCGCCTCGACAAAAGCAATTGGCCGTGTTATAAAAAAAAAAGAAGGCAAACTCAAATAATTTGTCACATGGTCTGGCGATTGGAGGCTTAACTCACACGCACACACATGCACAAAGCGCCCGCTCTCGCACACACACACGCACAGCAGCCAAATCACGCAATAGGCAAGCGTGTGTGTGTGTGTGTGGGTATGTAAACAAAGCACACACAGGCCCACACACTGGCAGCGCGCCGCACGTGTTTTGTGTGGGGGATAATGAAAGAAATTGGCCAGCAGCAGCTGAATGAGTTGAGTTTTGTGCTTGGGGGAGGCAAACTCACCTCTAATTGATAAATCCATAATGTTCTCAGGCTCTCTCTCAGCGTCACTGTTGCTGCTGCTGCTGTTGCTGGTGCTGCTCGCGGCAGACATCGTGATTAGCAAATGCGCAAAAAATTTAAAACGAAACGGTTTCGCTCCCAGAGCAACAACAACTGCGTAGCAACAAGCACTTGTAACAAATCAAAACCGAAACAGTTGTAAATTGAAAATCAAATTATGAGCGCAACGATCAGGCGAGAGCAGCGCTGCTGCTGCGCTGCTGCTGTGCCGGGTTGCCTGCAGTCACGTGGTCGCCTTTTTTGGAGAGTGCGGGAGAGTGCTTTAATTGTGTTGTTGTTATTTTTGAATGTGTGCCAAGCACGGTTGCCACAAGTGGTACACAACTAACAAAGATGTAACAGCGGGCGAGACGAACCTCAGAACAGAAAGAGAGAGAGGCGAGAGCGAGAGCGAGAGCCGATATACAAACTGAATATCAACTCTGCCGACTGCTCAGAGAGCGCGAGCGCGGCACACAGCAGTCATCTCGGTCGCACCGTTGGCGCGTTATATAAGGCTTATGTAATTGAGAAACGGCAAGGCATGCGCACGGCAGCCACAGTGGGCACACAATATAAATAGAAACGCAAATGAGATTTTGATGGGTTTTCTGTGTGTATCGCCGCCATTTGGCGCTGCTCAGATGGATGAGTAATTTTGGCGCTCGATCGTGCTATTTTTGGAGATTGCCCATCGACTGAGTTTTTAGTGCCAGCTCAAGTTGCAACAGGATGAGAGCCAGCCCCTACCCCTTAATAGACCTTTGCCCCACCCCCAACAAAAAGCATGTTGCGTAAAAAGTTGTAACTGGCATTGGAATTCAGTAAAGTTCTTTGCTTGGGTCGTCAAATAATAAAACAAATAGTCAACGGCGCACAATCAATTTGATTGGCAAGCTGTCCGCCTGTCCGCCTATCTAGATGCGGCATTAAGTCGGCAGGATTTGTGCGGGGATTATGTTTGCGCACTGGCAACCGGGGCAGTGGGATTAGTTTTGAATATTTGATAAAGCGCTGGTAATGCCCTTACCCATGAATGTCCACATTTGCCGGTGATGTTGATTTGTTTGTTATTTGTAGCCAACTTTAGAATATTTCACAAAAATTGTCTTCTTTTCAAGAAGTGACACTGCAACATTTTCTTAACATTCTGTAATATCAGTTAGCAGCTTATCGACCGAATGCAACCGTTCAAAGTGGAAGCTACAACAAAAGTGCTGCTGCGGCTTTATTTCGATTTATGGTCTGTTTGTCTTTAAGTAACGTTATCACGTATATGCAAAATTTAAATATTTGAATTTCTAGTCTTGGCGTGTTTATAATCTGGTTGCATACTCTTGGGCTTAGTTCGATAACATTCAAAAATTTTATGTTGCATACCTGAAATAACTCTCTGTTATCGCTAACAGATCATTTGAGCATAACATTACAGCATTTTAACATAGCAGTGTGTGAGCATTTCATGTGCAACCGCTCTCTTTGAAGCTCGGCGCGAAGTCTTCTAACGTGCTTAGCGGATGTACATTTTTAAGTATTTCGATGCTAATGAAACTTAATAACAATAATAAAATATAATATTTGTAAATTATAACATGAACAGCACGTTTCAGTCAAGCGAATCTACAGCAAATCTACAAAACACAACTGAGCGGCAGTTAATAACAGACTGCTGTTAACTTAACAGACAGCTGTGTAGCCCGCTGAGTTGCATTGCTCTGCGCTTTGCTTGTTTATCTTGTTGCTCATTCGTTCACAAAAAGCCGATCGCGTGCGACGTATTTGCGCGTCTGTGTCCGATTTTTGTAGTGCGCGCGCTTTTATATTTTTCATGGAAATTGATTTTGATTAAAAAGTGCCAGCCAAATAAATAATTGAAAAATTGAAATTGAAGGCGTGTGAAATTGGCAAAACATACCAGCTGTCAAAAACCAATACGAGTGAGTGTGAGTGTATGTGTGTGTGTGTGCGCGCGCGCGTTTATTTTGTGTTTGTGTGTGTGTGTGTGTGTGTGTGAGCCTGGCCAGAGAGCGTGAAAAAATGCACTAAACGAGAAATCAAAGCAAATTAGCAAAAACAACAACAACAATAACAATGCCAAACTAAAGCTGCACTAACCAAAACGAAAAATAAATAAATAAATAAAGAAAATAACACAAATTTCTAACGAAAATCAAATTGTAAATTCCGGTTCGCGCACAAAACCAAAATGCAAAATACAATGCAAGCCTTTGCAGCGGCCGCTGCGGATGCGTCGACGTCGACGTCGCCGCCGGACTTTGATTTCCAGATGCCGTGTCGCTATTTCAAAAGTTCTTTTGCGCGTTCGCTTTCGCTGAACAACAACAACAACAACAACAATGGGAATGGGAGCAGCGCTTTGGCATTGCCCAAGAAGTCGCCGCAAATTGAGGCCAAGCAGCAGCAGCAGCAGCAACTGGAACAGGAGCAGCAACAGGAGTCGCTCTGCTTGACGCCGCCGCCAGCGCTGCCCGCGCGACGTCACACGACGAGCAACAACAACAACAACAACTTGACACATTTCAATGCAGCGCCGACTAATCAGCAGCAACAACAACAACAACAACAGCAGCAACAACAACAACAACAACAACTCCAGCGGAATCTGAATCTTGCCCTCACTTGGTCAATGCAGGTGAGCCTATTTTAAAGCCTATCTTTCTGCTATTCTTTCCCTCTTTGCCCCCTCTTGTGCTATGACTGCAGCACATATCACGCTTTGTTTTATACCCTTTAAAAACATATATAATATATGATTTGTTTTTTGAACACAAAGTTTTCTTTCTATATACGTTTTGTATATAAATATTTACAGGGTAACTGCAAGTCGTTCAAGCCTTGTCTTCTCTTCGGAGCAATAGAATATATATCTATATATTGCGTTAATTACAGGGTATCTGCCAGTTGTTCATTGTCAAGCCAAGCTCTTTGCTCTGTTGCCTTGGCGAAAAGTTGAGTTTCCTTTTCGGAATTGAACTGAATATTTATGTCACCTTGTTGTTTTGTTGCTCTGTCCATTTGTCCCTGTCCGTCCGTCCGTCCGTCTGTCTGTCCGCCTTGCAGCCTTGACAGCCTATCCGCCGGCGCTGCGTCTGGCGTCTTGCGTCTTGCCCACGCTTGGCAGCAGGAGCCGCATGTGGAGAAGTGGCAGCTTTTCCAGCTTCGGCTGCAGCTCCGTCACGGTGGCCGTGATATGACAACCTTTTTTCTCTTGCTTTTTTTTTTAAGGTCAACATTATTTATGTGCGAACTTTTTATGGATGACGCGTTTTATGCGTGTGTGTGTGTGTGTGTGTGCGTAAGAGTGGGGTGGGGGGGGCTTGCTTAGAGCGCTGTTTGATCAATGTGAGAGCTGCATAAATGGGGCTTACAGTGTCAATAAAGCTTGTTTAATGGCGTGAAGGGGTTAGTTATGAATGCTGAAAAAAAAAAAACACTCAGCGGGTGCTCAAGAACGTGGCAAGTGATAAAAAACGTTTCTCTCTGGCGTGAGAGCTTTTGATTTTTGTGGTTCTACTTTGCTTTCGCATTCGTTAACGTTTAACAGGCACGTGGGAGCTTTTCATTTTTTTGTAGTTCTGCTTTCTTGCTTTCCCTTTTGTTGTGCATTCGTTAACGTTTAACAGGCACGTTAAGGGTTTTGCTCACTTTAATGTAATTCTATTTTGTTGCGCATTCGTTAACGTTTAACAGGCAACAGGCTAACCAGAGCAAATCTTCGAATCTAATATGAGAAAACTTTGAAAATTAAACGATAGCAGCTAAAGAGTATCATTAAGAATAAGTGACTATTTTGTTTATCATGCCCAAAGATTTCGACATTGTTACCTATTCTAATTCCCAGTCGGTATTCTTTTTTTTTTTGGGAGGGGGGGGGGGGCATTATTATCTGTCGCGTGTTCCACTTGTTCCACATGCCAAATGGCCTAATGTCAGCTCGCAGCTGACAAACAGTTTAGCGTTTAGGCCTAAAACAAATTACGTCAATTAGCCTAAATGTCAAGAAAGGCAAAAAAAAAAAAAAGTTGGAGAAAAAATAATGCTAGTTATGTGTATGTAAAAAATGGCCATATATGGCGTAATAGCTATTTCGGTCATGGTCTGAAACGCGCAAAATAAAGACATTTGATATGACAATCTTTGGGCCTTAACGCACAGACGATTATAAGACCGAACTCGGTTCAATCCGAACGCTAGATGGCGCCAGCTTAGACGCGCGCACGCATCTCAACTTGCTCTTGGTCAAGAGATGGGGAAGGGGTGAAGGGGAGCTGGCAGCGATGCGTCGCCTGTTGTGACAGCAGCTGCCACAAACGCAGCGATGTTGCAACTACGTTGCGGTTTTTTGCCAATTGAAAGTGAAAATCAAGCAAATGCAATGAACTCTTGGGCATGCCGAGGCGGCCAAACAACTCCTACACAGCCAGAGCTAAAGTAGAAGCTACCAATGGCATGCGGGCGGTTGGGGGGGGGGGGGGGGGGGGGTGCGGGTTGGCAGAGGTGTTGCAGCAGCGAAAGCGTCGAGCGTCGAGCGGCAGCAGCTGCGTTAGAAAAATTCAAATTATGCACCGCAGCGCCATTGAAGTGTGGCCAAGAGGCCAGCAAAAGCAACAAAAACAAAGCGTATCGAGTGACAATCAAAAAGGAAAATAAAAAAAAAACACAAAATCAACTGCAATTGTTGTTGTTGTTGTTTAAGTTGTTGTTTAAGTTGTTGTTGTAGCTGCTGCTGCTTTTACCCATTACGTTTTTAACGGCGTCTATTAAAGCCGCAAATCTTGGCGACATTTCGTAATGAGGCAGTTGCCAGCGGCATAAACTTTGGCTAACATATCGCATGGCAAGCAGCAGCAGCAGCAGGGTGTGAGGGGAAGGGCCAGAGTGAGAGCGAGCGGAAGACGGGTAGAGCTAAACAAATGCCCCTCAAATTGTTGCCAGAAAGTATCTGCCACAAGTAATTGTACGGCCTTTTGTTGTTTTGTTTTTTTCCGCTTAATTTACATAATCAACCAACCCCCCCCCCCCCCCTTTTCCCCCTTCCCCCCTACTCGACTCATTCAAATTATGTTTGACCTTTGCCTTGCACGCATTCGCGAGCCGTCTTAATGATTGGAAAAGGCGTTAACATAAATAAATACCAAAATAAACAACAGCAACATTCTAAGGCTAATTAGCCTGGCAATAGTTTGGCCTAAACAGCCCCCCCTTCCCCCTCCCCCTCAAGTCTATAAACAGCAACTAAAATTGGCCTCAATTATGGAAGAATTTGATTGCTTGAGGAAAACTCAGCTGCTTAGGCTGACTTCATGGCCAATAAAACCGTGGAAAGAGATAGCCAAATGGGCTTTATGGAAAATCAAGCTGTGAAAGGTCAAGAATTGAAGGCTTCGCACAATCTTTAAATGTTCACGTGAGTTTACCTGAAACATGTCTAAACATTTCCAAAGGCTAGAATCTATTTATTCGTCAATTCGCATTTGTTTATGCCAACAAAAATCAACTTAATTTCAAACTTGTGAGCAAAAGCGAAATTTAAATAAAAAGAGGGATAGGTATTTTCGCCTCGCATCTTAAGTTCTTGTTTTGACACATTCATTTTTCTATTTTTAAGCATTTAAATTTTTTGCAAACGTTTATAAGTTGATTGTTAAATTGTATTCTTCATTCGAAGAGATTATAAATTATTTGTGATGGCAAAACAATATATTGATATAAGTTTATGCCATGAAAAAGAAAATTCAACTTAGAATTCGGGGAACTATTAAATATAGAGGGTATTTCATTTGTTCTTAGTTCTAGCAAATATAAAGAATATTTTGGTAAAGTGCTTTTATATAGAATTATATATATATATTTCAAGAAAATACGATTATCTCCTCGAGTTTTTGCACGGTTCTGATTTGCCGTAACACAAATTCTTATTAATATATAAATGTATATATGGAAATCTGTACTTACCTGAGAACCAGCTACTCACGATTATTTTGTTGTCTTCTTTTAGTTGAAGGGAGACGGACTTTAATATATCCATTTGCCTGAAAGAGAAGAGAACTAGTTAGTAAAAGTAAGTGCAGGAGAAAGATAGGTAAATAAGATGAGAGAGAAATAGAGAGACAGAGAAAGTGGGAAGAACGAGAGAGTGGAAGGAAGGGAGAGAGAGAAGGAACATAATAAAGGAGTAAGAGAGAGAGAGAGAGGGAAGAGATGTAAACCTGTAAATATAACACTTCTAAGCAATTCATGAAACCCCGCAAAGGCTTACTTGAATGTATGAGAATCGAATAGGAGGGCGTTCTACTTGCATATCAACGTCTTATATGCTTGAAACGAGGAAAACTCAGCCCAATAAGCCTTTGCTCATTCTTCTTCAAGCAATTTAAATTGCTTTAACTTTAATGCATGTCCTAACATCAACTAATTATTCTTATTAGGTATCTAAAAAATACATAGCGTAGAGTATGTCACCTGCCAAGATTTCAATTATATAGGAAATGCTAGAAATCTTTCAACAATTTTTCAAAATTAAACCAATATTTTTGGTTCCTTCCTTTACATTGCACGAGAATTCACTTTGGAATTATGAAAGAAATAGAAATGAAAAAAAGAACCACGCCTGGCACTTCGTTAAGAGCACACATCAAATCCCAACATCATTATGGCTCTATATATATATATATGTGCATATATATATATGAATATCTGTGTCTATATGGGAGCTGTGAGTTATGGTACTTTGGGCCCACTTCCATTTTGGCTCGTCAATCGGCACGGCACGGCACGGGGCGTGGCAGTTGTTTTGCCCCCAGGTTAAAAGACGCAAGTGAAATAAATGTGACTGTTGATTTTTGCACATTTTGCTTGGCGGCTGCAGCGGCAAAACTGAGCTGAAAATCGGACAGGTCCCACATAAATTTATCGAAAGCCAGCCGAGAATTTCCTCAGCTGCGGCAAGTGTTGTGTATTTATTTATAGTCCAGAGTTTATGTCTATATCTATGTGGCGCGGCGCTGTCGAGCGGCATAGGAAAATGGCAGGAAAATTCGAGATAAATGGAAATGGGTTAAATCGCGCGCGCCCTCTTCATGTTTTATTCATAAGTTGCAAATGCACTGAATGAAATAAACTAAGCAAAGGCGGCAGCACGATAGGAGGGGCAGGGGTAGGACGCAAGAGCTAAAAACATATCAAAAACAATTTAGTTTTCATTGAATAAGAGTCTCGAGAATTTGCAACATTTGCGGCAACTATGCAACTGTCAAGGCAATTTGTGCAACGGTTGTGGCCCGCGCCAAATGCCGTATGCCGCATGCCACAGCCAAGACACCGGCCGCAATGGTGCGTGTCTCGGCTAAGCGAGCTAATTAAAAACCCGAAACAAACAAATGCCGCACTCTAATTGTTAAATTCATTTACAGCGGTATTCCAATACCTTGCCCGACCCGATCTAAGCCAATCTCTATCTCTCTCTCTCTCTCTCTCTCGCCCAATCGTTTGTTATCTCGATGAAACCGGGCGCAGCTGCCGCTTTTTGTGGCACGCAGCAAATGTTAAAAAATAAATGCTGAAAGCATTCAAATCGCAGCATTATCAGGCAGCTATCGCAGGGTAAAAGCGAACTTATTTGTTTAAACAATGATTTGTTAGCAATATTTATAAATATATTCCATAAATTACATCAAAATATCTTCTCTAATTTTTCTCTGGCTTCTTTTGATAACTTGTTTCCTTTTCATCATGTCGTTTCTTCTTTCTTGTCTACATTTTTACTTTTACTATAAGAAATTATTATTATTTTCATTTTTTAAGTTTTCAAAATTGTTGTAGATGAAACCCCTTTTGATTTTGAATATTGTAAAATATATATTTTCTGGTTGTGTTTTTTTTTTCAAAAAAATTTTAAAATTTTTTAACTTTTATCAAACAATATTTAAATATTTGCTTGAATTTCTTTGACATCAATTTACCATATCACAAAACCCTTACTTTCTCCAATTCTGGCTCAAATCTTGATAACTTAAATTATTATACTAAAAAAATGTTATAATTTTTAACAGATATTACTTTTGAAAATTCCAATTTGTGGAATTTCTGGAAAATAAACAATTCATAAATATTTAAATATAAATAATAATCTATATTTTTAGGCAATTTAACTTTTAAATCTTTTTAAAAACTAGAAAAGAAGAAGAACTTTGGTTTGTAAAAAACAATAAATAATAGCAAAATGCATGTAAAATTTTATGTTTGTCTACCAGCAAAGCTAGGGTATGGAAAGTTCAGCTTTAAGCAATTTCTTTGATTATTTTTTGTTAGCTTTCAACAACAATTTGCTGCTGTTTGTTTTGCCTGTTCGTTGCGCAGAGCCGAAGAATGCGTTTAAAAGCCAAAGAAAGCGACTAACTGACTGACATTATCTACCTTATAGATGACACCCGGCCTTGAGCGGCGCATTGGGTGCAGACGATTGTGCATTTTGGGCTTTGGCTGTGCGAAATTGTCGTCGCCAGCTCATTAGCCATTTGCCATACCGGAAACTATTTGGCCATAATATTTGGTCATTTCTCCAGCTGCCGCTGCTGTTGGCCAATTAAGCCATTTCCATGGCAGTCGCAGACAATCTGTCGAGTGTGTCAGCCTTTGATTGACACATTGATACAGTTTGTTTATTTATTTTGGGCCGCAGTCCGCATTTGGCCAGCCTCGCTGCCAGTATTTGCGTTTAGGCCATCATTTAAATGCCAGTTAAAGCAGTCTGCAATGCGACTTCCAGCCATGGCCAAACAATTAGTTAGTTGGCCATTGAAAGCGTTTTTAACTTGCCACCGAACCAAAATGCCTCAAAGTGGCTTCAAGTGCGTTGCCCAAGAGCCATGAAATTGCTTTGGGCTGCGTCAGGTGGGCTGGCTCCGGCTCCGGCTCCGGCTCCACTGCACGCCAGATGAGACCACAATTCCAGCTGCTAAAGTGGGCATAATTAACATAAGTATGGCGATATCAATTGCCACAGCAAACACATAGGAAAAAGATTGAAGCGAAATTGAAAGAATGATTGCAGGCTGAAAATAGACACGTTGAAGTCAAATTGAAAGAATGTTTGCATGGGTTACACTCAAAAAAATATATGCCCTATAATTGAAATAAAATACTTTTTGTATATTTACATAAAATAAACTTTTGAAACTGTGCATCTATCTAATTAATCTATAATAATGCAACACTCGCAGCTGTATTAGAATTTACACTGAGCAAAAAAATATGCTTTTAATTATTATTTTTTGAAATTCTTTTATTAAATTACAGTTCTCGATTTTGGAAAATATATTAAAGCATTTCAAGAGCTTCAAAAGTTTAATTCGTGAGTCTGGGGGGGAATTCCGCCAGGAAATGTGGAAAAATCGCGGAAATCGCGTTTATATGCACAAACTTATATCTAAGATTTTAGGCGCAAAAGTTGACAGGGGCATGGCTGATATATATATTATAAATTAATTATTGTATTGTCTAGTATATTTTACCATTTTATCTTTCACTTAAAACAGCTTTAAACGAAAATCTCTCTCTAAATATCATTTCAAACTTTTTTCTTTCTTCTTTCTTCTTTAAAGAACCTCCACGAATTAACATATTGCCCATTTGTTTTCGGTATTTGGTTCGTTGGGTTCCTAACATTTTTTATGCTGCGCATTAAACTTAAATTGCGCATTGGTTGTTTTTTGCCTTCTGTTTAACTACATTTCACACGCTTTGTCGAGAAGTCACCCCTATGATTCACAAAACCCCCCACCCCCCCCAAAAAAAAAGAGAAAAAATACAAATGAAAATTTCCCACCATATCATTTTTAAGCACTTGCCAGGTCTGTGTCTTCCGCTGCGGCTACTTGTTTAAATGCGTTTTAACTTAAACGCTGTTAATTTAGTTGTTACGCTTGAGACAAACCTCAACAAACGGATCGCAGCGAATCTCTAGATAACATATGAGTATTAAAAGCTTTTTCTCTTCTTTTTTTTTCCCCCCAGTTACATGAGCAGCATTTTCACCAAAAGAAATGAAACCAAAATTTAGCAAAGGGTAGGGGCAGCTGATGGTGGGAGGGGGGGGGGAAATTGATGACGATATCAGCAATCCTTTTGATTTCTTCTTGAATGCTGTCATATACGTCATGCTACAACAACAACAACAACAACAGCAACAACGAAAGCAGCGCAGCTTTTAACTACCGTCGTTGTTGTTGTTGTTGCTGCTGTTGTCGAGCTAGAATTTATTATTTCCGCCAACATGTTGCACGACAGCAACAAAAAAAAAAAAAACAAAAACCAAATGTAAAAAAGAAGAGTTGACAGGCTGCGCTGTTCCATTGAGTCATACGCGTCGGCAGCGCAGTAGCAGAGCAACAGGTACGCATGCGCAACGCCGACGTCAACGCTGCCGCTGTCGCTGACGCGGAGGGTGGCCGCTGAAGAGGAACGCAGCAAACGCAGCGAAACGCGTTCACTGCGGGCTGCTTTACTTTAATTTGGTCTAGCTTGTTGTTGCTGTTGTTGTTGTTGTTTCTGTTGTTTCTACTCGTGTTGTTGTTGTTGTTGTTGCCGCTGTTATCGGCGCAATTCCGCCTTTTGAAATTTGCTGCTCTGTTGAGCTTTTTTCTAGTTTTTACTTGTTTTGTTTTACACTTGATGAACTCTGCTAGGCAAATGCAATTGAGAGCAAATGGGAAGAGAGAGATAGAGAGAGAGAGAGAGAGGGTAGAGCGTGGGCACTTGTTGAAACAGACGCTTTTGATTACTTGAGCAGTGGTGGGAAGAGAGAGTGAGTAAAAGAAAGATAACGAGAGCGAGGCGCAGGACATTTCAAACTGTCGATTAACATTACATTAACAGCGGCATTTTAACATTTCACACGAATTTAATGCGAAAGCCCTCGACTCATTCAATTAAGCCTTAAATTCGGGTGTCTTTAAAGCATTTAAAAATCTATAAGTCAAAATATTATATGTATAGAAAAAGAGCGAGAGATGCGCTTTAAGTTACTTGAGCAGAGGCGAAGAGAGATAACAAGAGCGTGGCGGCAGAGGACATTTCAAACTGTAGCAGCATCAGTTAACATTACATTAACATTAACAGCGGTATTTTAACATTTCTCATGAATTTAATGCAAAAACTCTCGGCACATTCAATTAAGACTAAATTCTGCAGTTTGTAAAGCATTTAAAAATCTATAAAAATAGCTCAAATATTAATAAGCATAACCTTGGCTTATCTCGAGTCCATTTGCATATATTTGCCACGAATGCTGCAGTCTTTTAGCACTTTCCAATAAGTCACACCTTGGCGGCGCCAACCGAAGGTTTTTTATCATAATTTCAATTACTCGTTAATCTGCAATTCGCATTCCCCCGAAGCGCTTCTCTTGCGTTTGTTTAAGCTGAGGCAAACAAACAAAATATAATAACAATAATGAAAAACAAAGCATTTCCTAGGTCAAAGCAATCAACAGAAAATATCTGCACGCCAAGAGCGTATAGCAGATACAAAAATCCAAATCTGAATCTCAAACAATTTGCCATTACACTTTTATGGCAAATGCTCAAAACTAATTTCATGGCTTTAGTGTAAAGCTCGGTACAATAAAAGCCAACAAATTGAAATGCTCGTAATAAGGTCAAATGTGTTGCTCAAAAAAGGTCACGGAAACGTGGCTGCACTGCGCTATCTGGCGGTGGGTGGCCCTCCTCAAAATTTGAATGCAATGCAAAAAGCGCCCCAAGCGGCCAAAAGCGACGAAACGTTCCGATTGTAGAGCAACGCGCGGGTCGAAGAGCAGCGTACCGAAGAGACCGAGACCTCGGCAACGTTGACTTTGTCGTTGCAGCAGTCCTTTCCGCAAGCGAAACAAAACAAAAGCAAACAAAGTGCTTCAAGGTATGTGACTGAGGTCAGTGACTGACTAAAAGATACCCTGTAAACAATTGTGAAGAAAGTAAAGAGAATATGTAGGGCAAAATTAATTTGCAAAGCCTCATCAGGAGAGAGAGATGAAAAGTGTATATAAAGGAGCCTCCCTACTGACTATACCAAGAGTAATGCAGAATATCCAAGTTCTCAAAATTTCTCTCTAATTGTGTCTAATAATAAATATTCTAAGCTTCTAAAACTTTCAATTTAAACTGAGAAAGTAAATCGCTTTTCTATGAATAGATATGTAGAATATATAAAGCAAATATATTGAATTGTGTAGTCTTAATATTGTAGATTGAACAAGAAAAAGGATTTTACTCAAAAAATGTGAAGAAAGAATATTGATTATATTCATATTATAAAATACAATTAATGAAATTAAGTTCTTCAAGGATTCATTAGAATTTGCATTCAAACTTTACCTTATCTAGAAGAAAGTTCGCTTCGCGCACATTTTCCCTCTATTTCTTGAGCTATATAAGCAAAAGATGCAAGATTCAAAGAATCTTTTTAGTATATATGCAAATGAGGCGTTCTCACTTGTCAATTCTCTGCTTAGCAGTAATACGACCTTTTAAGCGGATCGGGGAAATATAATGTCATAAATCTTTGTAGGATCTGCCTTCTTCCGGTGCTTTCATTTCATTACGCCCCCCTTTTGGCCTTTTCGGCTACAGGGTACAAATAACTGGAAAACAAAACAATGCCAGAGAAAAACGTTGAAATAATGACAGCCCCAGGAGGGGGCTGGCCATATTCTCTCCCACTCACCCTCTCTCTCTCTCTCTCGCTCTGCCTATTTTTTTTTTTGTCGAGTGTGTATTTGAATCCGAGGCGAAGGCAGCGCTGACAACTGTGGCTGATGCTGAAATCAAAACACGGCTACAAACAATGCAACAGACAAAAAGTGCAACGCGCTGCAAGACAATGGCAAATGGCAGGGCAAGCCAGGGGTGTAGGGGGCGGCAGCGGCGGTGGGTGTGCCAAGGGGTACGCATATTTGCTGTATGGCCATTAATGAAAATGGCCAACATGCTAGTGCTCGGAGGGGACAGCGGATGGAGGGGCTGCTGTTGCAGTCGGTGGCCGCATTGTTTTCATTTCAGAAAACTGCTCCGTTTTCGCATGCTTAATTATGGCCATTGACATGCAACGTGTTGCACGGTGCCGCATCTATGTGATGGACAAACTAATAAGCCTGGCATTGTTGTTTGCCAACAGAGAACTAACTGGCTGCAATGTGCCCGGCGGGCCAATCCAGGGCCCACCATCAAATTAATCATGCGGTATCGCATTTCGCCAGCCATCGCAACACTCTCGTTTCGCAGTTACATTTATAGCTCAATTCGTTTGGCGGCTGTTGCCACCCATTTGTGCCGCATGTGCCACACTCGGCGGCACTTGCTGGCAATTTATGTTGTTTTTTTTGGCTGCGACATAAATTGCTGTAGGCAACACCGATCCGCATGGGCCGAGGGTTCAGCGGATGCAGGGTAATAGAGTAAGGAGCTCTTTAAATTTAGACACTCACCTCGTTGTTATTGTTGTTGTTGTCGCAGCCACAGTATCTGTATCTGCATCTGCATCCTCTTAGTGGCCCATAAATCAGCTGACTTTGGTTACAGTTTTGTTTACAAGCTGCCTGTGCGCCATGCACATATTTTAATTAGTTTTTTTGCACTTCTTTCATGGGTGTTGTAGTAATTGGAATTTTCGAGATTGGCAAATAGGTACTTTTGGCTTTTAAGGAGTGTCAACAATTAGTTGGGTAACTTCCGTTAGTCGCATACGATACAAGCCGTGAGTAATGGTTGTTAGATCTAGATGTGAGAAACCAATTATAAAACTAGCTTATGGAATGCCAAAAGGCTAAACACAGGTCATACTGGAAGATAAAGCATCTCATACATACATAGTACATAGTACATAGTACATAGTACATAGTACATAGTACATAGTACATAGTACATAGTACATAGTACATAGTACATAGTACATAGTACATAGTACATAGTACATAGTACATAGTACATAGTACATAGTACATAGTACATAGTACATAGTACATAGTACATAGTACATAGTACATAGTACATAGTACATAGTACATAGTACATAGTACATAGTACATAGTACATAGTACATAGTATAGTACATAGTACATAGTACATAGTACATAGTACATAGTACATAGTACATAGTACATAGTACATAGTACATAGTACATAGTACATAGTACATAGTACATAGTACATAGTACATAGTACATAGTACATAGTACATAGTACATAGTACATAGTACATAGTACATAGTACATAGTACATAGTACATAGTACATAGTACATAGTACATAGTACATAGTACATAGTACATAGTACATAGTACATAGTACATAGTACATAGTACATAGTACATAGTACATAGTACATAGTACATAGTACATAGTACATAGTACATAGTACATAGTACATAGTACATAGTACATAGTACATAGTACATAGTACATAGTACATAGTACATAGTACATAGTACATAGTACATAGTACATAGTACATAGTACATAGTACATAGTACATAGTATAGTACATAGTACATAGTACATAGTACATAGTACATAGTACATAGTACATAGTACATAGTACATAGTACATAGTATATAGTATATAGTACATAGTACATAGTACATAGTACATAGTACATAGTGCATAGTACATAGTACGTAGTACATAGTGCATAGTACATAGTACGTAGTACATAGTACATAGTACATAGTACATACTACATACTACATACTACATACTACATACTACATACTACATACTACATACTACATACTACATACTACATACTACATACTACATACTACATACTACATACTACATACTACTTACTACATACTACATACTACATACCTAACACTAAATACCTAATACTAAATAGCTAATACTAAATACCTAATACTAAATACCTAATACTAAATACTAAATACTAAATACTAAATACTAAATACTAAATACTAAATACCTAATACTAAATACTAAATACTAAATACTAAATACTAAATACTAAATACTAAATACTAAATACTAAATACTTAATACTAAATACTAAATACTAAATACTACATACCTTCCAGTTGATTAGATCACGAACACAGCACACAAACACACACGACACTTTTAATGCAGCATGAAAACCTGCTG
This sequence comes from Drosophila virilis, assembly GCF_030788295.1. Classification (NCBI taxonomy): domain Eukaryota; kingdom Metazoa; phylum Arthropoda; class Insecta; order Diptera; family Drosophilidae; genus Drosophila; species Drosophila virilis. The sequence goes on from NC_091545.1 coordinate 22,863,321, forward strand.
GGCTTACTTGAATTCATGAGAATCGCATAGGAGGGCATTACATATTTTAAATGTGCAGGCCAGCAGGAAATTTACTTGATATTGCGTTTCGTTTAAGGGAATATCTTTACAAACATACATACATACCTACATGCATGTATACATATATACACACATTCGTACATACATACATGCATACATGCGTACATACAAACACAGATATATACATATATGCATGTATGTATATAAACTTCTGTAAAAGACGTAGTTTAGGCTATGTATTGATTACCATGAGTCTGTTAGCTAGTTAGTCAGTCAGTTAGTCAGTCAGTTAGTCAGTCAGTTAGTCAGTCAGTTAGTCCTTCAGTTGATTCTTTCAACGTAAGTCAACTTCTTGCCTAAGACAACAATAACGACTTGAACAATAGATTATTTCCCATGTCTTTACAATGTTTGGACGTGAGCTTTGATCTTTTGGCCATTTGATAGCAGCTTTAAAATCCATTCTGTTCAAAGAGTTTGACTCGCCCCCGCTCCTACCGAAAGCCCACTCGAAATCTCGACTGCCTTCTGGCCAAATACGCCAACGTGCCCAGTTGGCGCTAATGAGCCGCCGCCTGGACGCATTAAATAAATATTTAATTTCAAAAAATTATTCAAGAGACCAAGAGACACACACATACATGCACGCACACACATACAGACAGACTTAAAAATATGTGTTAAAAGGCAATTAAACGCAATTAGCCAATTAGCATGGGTCATCAGCGCCAGCAGCCAGCGCCAGTTGCCAGTCGCCAGTTGCCGGTGCCCAAAAGCTGGCTAAGAGTTGCAACAACAACAACAACAACAACAATAATAATAACAAAATCAACAGCAACAACAACAATAACAACAAGTCACAAACATTAGCAACGACTTCCGTTAGAATCAAAAATAAAAAAAAAAACATATTTTAAATTGTGCACGCCGCGCTTTTCATGTTTTGTTTTGGCTGTTTTTTCAGTTTCTATACCCTACGCAATTCAAAGAGAGCGTATTGGTTATGCTGGAGGCATGGAGGCGTGGAGTTAATGACCACGCCCACTAGAGGCACAGATTTACATATAAAATAGCTCAGATATGACAGTTGATCTTATCATGCGGCCACACCCCCTTTATATACTATATACCCTCTACACACACTACATGCAGTAATGGGAGAGCAAGTCACAGTTTGAAAGTCACTGCCTTAACATTTAACAGTCTTGGACTGAGCTTCCAATCAAATACAATTGGCAATTACATCGCGTACAGAGTATTGCGCAGTCGTGTGCAGCCGAAACACAAAAGTTCTCACTCGTTTTTTCTGTTTTCCACTCGCGAGCGTGCAAATCGCTGTCCCAATTTTTCAAGCATAAAAACTGACGACCGCCAGCAATAGAGAGAGAGAGAGCCCAAGAGAGCTCGTGGCAGACAAAAAAATATAATAAATAATAATAAAAAATACTAATAATAATATTTTATTTTGCAAGCAACAAATGCGACTAGACAAATAAAAAAGAATTATTATGCAATTTCTGAAGTCGGCTCTTCATGAGCATGATAATGCTTTTTGTCGGCCATTTGGATAATGATCGCGAGTTTATTATTATAAGGTGTGCGCTTCGTTGGCCAAGCAAAAGACTTGGATATGACCCAACCAGAGGCTAAGGAACTTATTCAAGATGCTTGAGATGGGCTCAGCTTGGGGAATGGGAGCTTGCGAGACGCAGGCGGAGAACTGTGTTAACACCAAATTTCGCAACTTAAGAGGAGCTCAGCTGCGAGTTGGTGGAAGATAGATGTATATGGGAAGAGTGCAAAAGACATGGTAGATTTATTAAAGGTGCCTGGGCTGGGCTTTGTTGTGCGTTGGGAAGATTAAGTTGCTTTCTATTTGCCTCTAGCGGGTTCAGTTGTAAATTAGACAGGGAATAGCCCAAGTAAAGCCAAAGAACCTATTTAATATGCTGGAGTTGGGATTTGTTTGTTGATATAAAACATCTATAAGCCTGCTTTCTGCTAGCTGTGTGTATTTAAATTACCTCAGCTTTAACTAAAGCGAAAGATAGAGAAAGAGAGAAAGAGTAAGTATGAATTGACATGACCTAACGAAAGCCAAGAAACATACTTAATATGCCTGAAATTAGAATCTCTATAAAAGAGAAGCTTATTATTTGCGGCATGAGACCAATTACCCTTGCAGAAGGTATTCTAAGTTTGTCATGAAATGTGTAACGCATAGAAGAAGACATGTCCGACCTCATAAAGTATATATTCTAGATAAGCATCAATAGACGAGCTTATAGAGTCTGTCTGTTTCTATGCGAACAATTATTATCTCAGTTTTAAAGCTATCTACTTAAAATTTTAAATAGGTGCGTCTGTAGGTTCTTGTTCTTGTATGGAACATCTTTTGTTTATCAAGCTATATATCAACTTGGCATTTATTATAAATATCGCACTACTATATTATATAGCAGTCTAAGAAGAGTCGGACTGTTTTTTAGATACTTTTATCAAAAAAGCCAAATGTCTGCCACGGTATTGAATATTCGGCATGCCGCAAATAAGCTTACTTTCTTGTATTATCAAATTTTATAATGCTCTCGTTGATTTCTTACGCTTTGAAATGTCGATTTACTTAATTTTACAAATTTAAAATGGCATCAGTTCTTATATAGACAAAAGCAATTTAATTTAAGAGGCGATCAGGTCTTATATAGACATAACGTAAGAAAAAGTATGCAGATTAACAGATAGATTAGTGCAAAAAAAAGAAATCGTCAAAGTTTCTACCTTATTCGGATTGTTTCAATTCCAAATATCGCAAGATAAAATGGGCTCGGCTGTAAGATATGAGCAGCAAATGGCTTTCTGCTCATTAAAGATTGTCATAAAAAAGACTTCACAACTTTCAGCCATTGTATCAAGTCCATATATCGAGCTCTCGAGTGATCAAACTCAACGTGTCTCTTGTGCAGCTCTTTTCGCATATGAATTTTTGATTAGACAGTTCGTTGAACTGCGCTGCCTTCAAATGGAATTCTGCCGAAAATCGCTAATAAATGAACAATATATACATTATATATACACATAATGTATGTGAAGAGCATCGCGTGTGCTTTGATAAATCGTGTAAAATCCTCAAAGAGAGTTCGCTCCTAACGAATCGACGACGCGTTCAGCATTTTAAAAGCAATTTCCACAGCTATTTAAGTTTATGTGCGATTTTGAAAATTTATGCTAACGGGGGCACTAAAGTTTTATAGCTGCCCCTGCCAGAGCACCCGACTGGGAACTGAAGCATATGGAAGAAGAAGATGAAAAAAATATATATAACAAAAAAAAAAAAGGAAAAAAAATACAGTTTCATAGTTTGCGTAAACAAATTCGCAACACATTCATTCTAAACTCTGGCGACTTTAATAAATCCTTGACATTAGCCTGTCGAGCCACCCACCAGATTGTATACAGTTTTTGGCCTGGTCTGCAGGCAGCCAAGTGAACCAATTAAATTGCAGTTGCAAGCAGGAGAAACTCAGTTGCAGCGACGTGTCAGTGTCGGTTGCAGCGTCCGTGGCAAATTAATGTTACTTCACACACTGAATTATGAGGTTGCCACAAGCGGCGCATAAATAAAATCAGTCTACCGAACTCAACGCCGACACGACCCAAAAGAATCAAAGCGCACACATGCACAAACACACCTGCAACGTGCAGAAAGCAAAAATTGTAAAAAATTGCGCACGAAAGTGATACGAAGCTGGTATACCCTTTCAGGAAAACGGCAATCATAATGGAAGATAATACGCATAGACCAGTTCAGTAGAAGATTACAAATAACAATACAAATAACAATATAATAATAATAATATTGGTAATGAAAATGATAATTCTAATGATGATGATGATGATGATAATGATGATGCTAATGAAAACAACAATAATGATAATGCTATTGCAAATGTGAATGAGAATGAGAACGGTAATGCTAATTAAAAGGATAATGATAATGCTAATGAAAATCATGAATAATAATAATATAAATAATAAGAATAATTATGATAATGATAATAAAATGATAATGATAATGAATAATAATAAAAATAATAATAAAAATTATACTAATAATAACAATAATAATATCAATTACTACGATAATGATAATAAATAATACTAATAATAATATTAATAAAAAAAATAATAAAAATAATAATTATAGCCATTACAATATATTATAATAAAGATAATTAACAGATATTTAAATGTTTTAAATTTCCATCGACTGTCCCCATACAATATAGTGTTCTGTTGTGGGGATCTGCTAGATTCCGACTTATACAATAGTCACTGCAGTACAGTCTTACAAAGTTTCGTCAAGATAGCGCCAATACAATCGGAGTTCGCAAAGGTCTCCCTTATGCCAACCTAAGATATACACACTTTCGAATACATTGATGTGCTTATTTCAATGCATTGCCCATTACGTAACAAAGTCGTAATACGCCTTGGCGTAATGTAAACCATCTAAAAATGGGAAAAAAAGAAGGGAAGAGAACTTTTGTTCGCGTCGTCATCAGCCATCGTCGCTGGGGCGCTGAGCTCATCACGTATGCAGGGTGCACATTATGTTTGGATTTTTCTTCTTTTTTTTTTTTGGTCGCCTCCCGTTCCCTGACATGCCACAGCCGAGAGCAGCGGTAAAAATTTGCCGCACGAGTGTCGAACCTATTTGTAGTTATCAGAAAATTAAAAAGAACGTGCGCCAAGGGGAGGCAGGTAACGGCAGGGACTGGAGTCGAGGCAAGGCGGCGACGCGCAGTCGTGCGATTCTAACTGTGCTTGGCAGTAAGTGAAATAAATTTGTGAGAACAAGGCTCCAATATTAAAGCCAATGGGCAACTTTGGGCTTCCAGCTGCACGACCACTCGTTGCTTGCTTCGCTCTCTCTCTCTCTCTCTATCTTAAAATCAAAGCTTGTAAAACAGTGCGTACATAAGGTCCACCCCACCCATTCCCCCCGTCAACAGATGTGCTGCGCTTTCGTGCTGTGCCTTGAGCGCATTACACTTACAAGCAGCGCAAGCTTGGCACGTTTTACGATCCAAACGTCGCCCAACTATTGATTTCAATTTGCATTTAATGACTTTATAAGAGAGCATAAAAGTTGAGAACAGCCAGTAACATATCAGTTACAATGACAATAAGCACAGCTATTGTCTCGGCCATAACATGGCTTGTGGTTGTAAGTATTTGCCAGAAAGCCGACAACAATTGCAATCAATGCAAACTTTTCACCTTGAAAAGTCATTAACTGACCACACTTACTCAACACTTATTCACCCACATAGGCATCAAGAGAGCACACTCTCACGCACACTCTCACGCATACTCACCGCGCTGCCGGCCAGTGCATGTGGGCGATGATGCATTTGATGCTGGTTAATATTCATATGCAAAATGTTGATTAACATGCTGTGGCTGGGGCTGGCAAATTCACCACGCCAACATCTTAGCTGCAATAAAGTGAGAGTACAACAGAGTTGAGTATTTGAGCGGCACTCGAGTATTAGATCATGGTCAATCAATATCAGCATTGAGTGGAAATTAGCTGCTCCTTCAAAGAGTGACAACCAACAGAGCGAGCTAGCAGCAGTATGTATTGTGTATTACAATTTGTGGGCCCATTGATAGTTAAACAATTTTCAAGTTCCGTTCAGCGCTTTTGCCCGTTGTGCTTTGCATTTCCGTTCTGCGTGCATGACAGGCACTCCCCACACGTCCGTCGCTTTGCTTGGTCAGCGAAGGCCATTGGCTTTGGAAAAGCCAAACTGAACAGGTTCGCTGCAGCCCACCTGTGCCGGCCAGAATATGCCATTCACAGATCTCGCAGTTTGAGCAGCACTGGGCGCTACCTTCGTGCCGGCTGAATTGATTGGGGCGCTAGGCAGCTGATAATTGACGTAAAAAAAAAAAAACAACAAAAAAAGAAAAGGTTAGTTCGGGCCAAATTGCTAACAAAAAAAAAAAAATTACTAAGCATTTTCACAGCCAGTTGAGCGAAAATTGAATTTTTCGCTGTGCTGTTGCGAATTTGATGGCTTTTGAAAGGGGTCTCTAGAAAGCCGCTGCTACCCCCTTCCCCCCTCCTCACTCTTTCGCTTCAAAATCCATTTCGAATTTGTTGTGTGTAATTTCAAGCGTACGAAAAGAACTTCAAAGCGTCTGCATTAAACGCTTGGCAGGCGTTGTCAGCGATGACGATGCGCCATTCACCCGATTGGAGTCGAACCCGTTGCCAGAACCTGCCTCAGTCGACTGGGTATACCTAGAGATTAATTCAATTAAATTCGGCTGCTTTCAAATTCAAAGAACAATATTATTTTCTGTTGTGCTGTTGCGCCTTTATTTTTTGAAAGTTTCCACAAGCGAAATTAATCAATTTAAGCGTAATCAAACCATTTGCGTGATTTGCAAAAATATAAAAGAATAAGTAATATTTAGATGACTGAAGAAAAAACAACAACTTGCGCACATTTTTGAAGTGCCTTGGCTTTTGGCCGCGGGCGCAAACCAAATTGAAGCTACTTGAAGCTTGTGAAATGCTGGCAGCACAAAAAATGATAAAAAAAATTATGAATTTCAATTGGCTAAAATGGCACAAGAGAAAAAATCAAACCCAAGAGACAGCGCAAAATTGACAAAATATAACAAAAAAAAAAAAAAAATAAAATAAAACAAAATAAATAAACGCGAAAGTAAGGGCATATTGGGCATGCCGAAGATTTAATGCACTTTAAGACATTTGCTTGCAGATATGTGAGAATTTAAAACGGAGTTTGATAAATATATCTTGGAAAATGGAATATTGTGCCCCTTGAGAACTCATTTCGACAGATTCTTCATATAGTATAGTATAGAGGTTGATGAGATTTAGCATGTATGAAGGGAAACATATAAATGTCAAATTTCGTCAAGATATCTGATTAACAAAAAAGTTTGCCATACAAGACCCTTCCTTTCAATCGATATTATCTATGGCAGCTATATGATATGACAGCTGTATATGTATGCAGAAAGATCTATCTATGTGAATTTTGAAGACAGTTACCGTCTTGAAGCAGAGAGACAAGTTCGCATAGAAACAGGCAGGCCATATCAACTCGTCTGTTGATGCTAATCTAGAATATGTACATTTTATGGATTCAGAGAAGCCTCTATCTTAGATATTTCATGACAAAACTCTAATACCCTGTGCAAGAGTATACAAAATGTTTGTTTAAAATAGCACAACGAGATGTGATTATTCATTAAATAAGTAAATATCGAAATAAATACAATATATATTATGTCAACCAAAAAAGCAAAAACCCTTCTCGGAAATGACATTACCTAATATTATTAAAATAAAAAAAAAAATTATCTCAGTTGAGCAAAGGATTAAAAAACCTTAAATCTTTGTATTTTAATTTGAAAAGCAAAAGTCAAATTTAATGACAGCACACAATGCCCAATTGTTCGTGTAAATCCTTTCAGTCAAGTTTTTGTGTGTTCGATGGGATATTTGAAACTTTGTTGCCATTGTTTTTGTTGTTGTTGTTGACATATTCGACATTTTGTGGAAAATGCCAGTGTATTTTACATTTAATTAAACAGCGACGCGTTGAACAACAATTGAAATTGATTGTGCGTAAAGGCGGACAACAAAAGGCCGCCAGCCGCGCCCACAACGCCCACGGCACAAAATGCCGGCGCGCCCAAACAAAAGCCACGAACAGTTGGACAGCCATTAGGGCGCCATTTAAAATGGCATTTGTGCCCTTCTGCCCTCCCCGGCATTATACTCACCCCTAAAAGAAATGTTCAACAAAGCGTTTGCTGTAGTTCACTGTCAATACAATTGGCCCGAAATGGAATGCGACACGGATACGCAGCACAAGGTGTACCGCGAGATACTTGCAACAACGACGGCGAACTTGACAGATTGAGAGATTGACGCTGGCCAGTTAATCAGCAAAGCGTTGCCTAATGAAGGTCAAATGTGTTGACAAAAACAAAAGTAGAAGAAGACAGCGTCTGGAGTCTGTTGTCAGCCAGTTGTTATATAGTAGTTGCTTTTTACTCTGGCGGATATCGAAATGCGTTCCACTTCGCAGCGCGTGCATTTCAGCTATGCGCGCCCCATCATTTGTATCTGTATCTGACAGATGCACACATGCACACGCACGCACATGCTGAAGCTTCAATAGCGACAATTAAAGCAGACAACGCGTCGTATGAGTAACCTAAATTTGTTTTAACTAAACTCTGGTAACTGCCCTTCCCTTTCCCTCACATGCGTGCCACATCCGCGGAAGTTGCCGCAAACGACGTGCAAATGGCTTTTGGTCTTGACAACAATTTAACGAAATGCCTCAAAATACCTACCCAAAATGGCAATAATAAAAAAGACATAATAATAATAATTATTATTATACTACGTAATTATGCTCAATAATAAACGGCAATCAGTTTTTGAGGCAAACTGTCGATTGCGAAAAAATGCCGGACAACAATTGAAGTTTTCAGTTTTGTCATTGTTGTTGTGCGCACTCATGTGAGAAAGTTGTGCCAAATGCAGATTTTACTCTAATGATAATGTACCAAATGATAAAGCAACACACCATTTTTTTTTTACACACCGCCCGCCACAACATTTTCTGTCCATTCCCCTATTGAAAATGAAAATTGAAGAGGGCATAACTGGCTTTTAACTGGCAGATGCAGGCCAGTCGGGTAACAACAGAGTGTAAGCATTGGGCATTGTTAGATGCACATTTTTATATGTCACATTTAAGAGCTTTAAGTTTCAGAAAGATCGGACTCTAAGCACCGAAGTTAAGCAAGAATGCATTCCTTGTAAATAGTGTGTGGGATCAAGGGAAAGAAGCACAGGCACAGCAAGTTTTTATATAATTATGACAAGGCATAGAAGAAGACATCTTCGACCTCATGGAGTATATGTATTCTGGATCAGCCGCAAAGGCCGAGTTGATATAGCCATTTAGTCCATCTGTTCGTCTGTCTGTTCCTAAATGAACACATTTCTCAGTTTTAAGGCTATCCTTTTGAAACTTTCTCGTTTACATATACAAAATCTTATCCAGATTTAAAATCTTATATCATATATCTGTCATAGGAACGATCAATCGAGCAGTTGATTCCTGCATGCAAAACTTTCTTGTTGTTCAAGATATCTTAACCCTACTCGGCATTAACTATTTTCGCTGTGCTTCTTAGCTACGAGCAAAGCTTTATAGGTATTATGAAAAGGTTCGGTTTGCAAGGGTTTACAATTTTCGTAGTCATTCTTTCTCTTCTTTTGTATATATATTATGTATAGACGGTAATTGGAAAGGGTATCTCCAAGTCTTGCACTTCCAAAACTGGAGCACTTTTGTTTTCAACTGCAAATTTCAAATTTTCAACTTCACTTTTTGTGCTTCAGCGTTGCGAATTGCTTTAGTGGGCGGTTTTATTATTTCGTATTTTTAAGAGGGCACATAGTTGTAATGACATCAATTTGCTGAGTTGTTGGTCAAGCCTAAACCATTTGTGTGGCATTTTGTCGGCTTTGTTGCCTTGAAACACGGCCCACAACTTAAGGGGGAAATGTTGCCACATTTAAATTTATGTTGGCATTGGATGTAGCCGCTGCAATTGTTGCCTGGGCAAAACTAATATAACAATGGCTCTAGATATGCCATATGCGATATGCTACGGTTTGTATTTATGCATACTTAAATTGTGTAATCTTAATATTTCTTGCAAGCCAAACGAAATCTGCCTCTAAAAGAGGCTGCTTTTGATATTAGACTAAAGTCAACATTAAAGAGAAGCTTGCCAGGCAAAACTAAGATTTGAGTTGTTGTCCTTACGTTTGTGCCACCAAAACACTTTAACACTCAAGTTAACAGAGAAATTTTAACAGCTTTATGTTAACAGCACTTGAATATTTAACAGGAGATACCTCAGGCTTGAATTATTCATATAGAATGTATGTGTAAATAATGACTTACTCAGAAATAACAACGATCATTTGGCTGTCATTCATCAGTAGAAGCGGCAGACATATACTACTTTAACAAAACGGATTAGAATAAAAGCAGGAGTAAGAGGAATAAAAAGGAAGAAAGACAGAAAGACGGAGTGAAGATGAGATAGACTACAAAAGGATAAACACATGCATACACACATATATAAATAGATATATGTATGTATACACATGTATGCATATATAGACACATAAGCATATATACAAACATATAAACATGAACACATACAAACAAACATATCTTTATACAAAAACAAAGTGCACTGCCAACACCACCCACATTTATTTAAGGCATTAAAACAAGCAAGGCTTACTTGAACTCATGAGAATCGCATAGTAGGGCGTTATATCAAAATATGTTTGCTTTAATTTTGAACCACAGATATGAGAGAACATCCACACACGTACATACAGACATATATATATATATATACATACATACATATATACATACATGCATACATACATACATACATGCACACATACATACATACATGCACTGGCACATACATAAAGATATTGTTATCTATGTATGTACATGTCTCTCTGCTTCGACTTCATTTAATTTAAATTAAAGTAATACCACAACCTTATTCCCCTGCCCAACTTCCTGTTTGGCCTGTATCTGGCCCAGCAACTGCTGCAGCGGCAGCGACAACTTCATTGTGCGCACATCTGTTTAATCAGCAGCAACATTTAACTTCATCATGACGATCAGCAGCAACAACAACTAGAAGCAGAGCATAGTAGCAACAGCTTCATTCCATTTTCAACCATTCCGCTGGCAAATGTTTTTTATTTTTTTTTTGTAGTTTGACCCTTTTTTCTCCCATTTCAGCTACTTGACGTTCAAACACCCCCGCCGTCAGTCTCTCTTTCAGCTACTGTTGCTGTCTCCTTTTAGCCATTACTTCTAGTGCAAAACAATTTAAATAACAAGTTGGTAATGGAGCCGCATCTGGCCTGGGAATCTTCACTGTGCCACATGTGGCAACCCTTCCTTTGCTGCACTTGTTGCCGTTGTTGTTGTTATTGTTGTTGTTGGCCAGGCAACAAAAATTACTGGAGCATGCAATTGTTTGTTGTTGTTGCTGTTGTTGTTGTTGTTCGTTGGCGCTGATTTAAAATGCAGATTTCTTTTGCCAACTCAAAGCTGGCAGCTTTGCCGAGGTTTCATTGCATTGCGCCGTATAAAATAGCACATTGATGAGCTTCCAACTGGAGCTGCAACTGCAACTGACACTTGCCACCAAGTGCAGCTCCCTGTTCTTGTTGTTAATGTTGTTGTTGCAGCAATTGACATTTGTTGGCTGGCAGCGTTAAATTTGCATGCCAAAAGCCATTTGCAATGAGGTCGTCGCCTGTTTATGCGAATTGTAACGCGCATTTTAATTAGATTTTGATAGAACGAATAAGGGCCGAGAGGGGGATTTGAGAACTGCGATGCTGCTCAGCTCAGCTCTATGCAAATTGGCCCACGGCTGCCCGCAAATGTGAGCCTGTATCTAATAATATAGACTCATGCATAACTTTGGGAAATGGATTTTTAAAGCGTCACACGAGCTGCATAATTTAAGACTTGGCTATAAAGGGCTGAGTATGTGCATTATATAATTGTCGTAATTAGCATAAAATGCAACGGAATTATATACATTTAAATGAAAATTGTCATAGATATATACACATAGTATATATATAAACATAATATATCATATGCATTACATAAAGTTTATTCAAAGGCCCAGAAAGACCAGTTTTGTTGTTGCCAACTAGCTGAAGAGACAAAAAGTGGCACTAAAACGTTTTTATAATATAAAAGAGGTGACTTTTTTTTAACAATTTAATACTTCAGTTGAAGTAGTAACTATTCAAAATTTCTCAAATGTACAAAAGCTTAAGTACATAAACTAAAACATCTTAGTCAAAGATTTCTATCAGTTTTCATAATATCAAGTCTCTATATTACTAGAAACCCGGCGATTTCATGGAACCAAAGACACGCAAACAGCAAGCCTTTTAATAAATAAAATAATAACAAAACAAAAGAAGGTTTTGATAAATCATTTGAGGAATTGAATAATTAAACAAATTAAATCAAATGCATTACTAAAACTATTCCTAAGTTAAAGCAATGAGAAAGTAAGAATATATTCGGTATTGCCCTACGGTTGTGCATATATGTGAGAGTAGGGAAGCACTTAAATGCTAAGTTTGTTGAAAACATTTTGGAAAAACGATTGTTTTGCCATAGAAAAAATAATTTTCCGCATATGTCTCCTTACACGCTTTATGACAAAATTTAATACTCTCACCAAAATATAAAAGCAATAATAACTTTTGTTTGACAAAATTGTTCTTATTTAAACTTTTATTAAAGTTAGCTTAAACAAATTGCATATTTTATTGTTGTATATACAAATTTATTATATATACAAATAGCCTAGTCAAATGCATTTTTTTTCTCAGCCATTTTCAAAAACTTCGTAAAATAAATTAGTTTAAAACAAAATTATGCTTCAGTTAGCCTCGATTTGATTTATTACATTCTCATAACTTATTTCTCATATGTAAATTACCAAATCTTTTTCCCAAATGAAAAGCGACCCAAAGAAAAAAAAATAAATAAAGGCAACAAAATGAACTATTTCAAAATTTAAATTTAAAATTTTTCCCAGTCTTTTGCTTAATGCGCCGCGTCTGCCTTGCTTCTAGTTTAATTAGTTGATGCACTTTTATGGTAATTTTTACCACAGCAGGTTCAAAAGATTATTTATAATGAAAAAATAAATACAGTAATTAATAAGCGTTCAACTGGCCGCAAATTGAGTTGGCGGTGGGCGTGGCCGTTGACCACAAAGCCAACCGCAAATGGAAAATTTCGTTGTGGCCGCGCGGTAATTGAGATTGTGATTGGAAATTAAAGTGTTTACGTTTAATCAAGCTGATTTTTAAAGCAAATACAACTAGCCACAAAGCTGAATATAAACTTTTTGAAGCTGAGCATTTACTAAAAGTATTTAGTTAAAGGTTCTTTTACAGATTTGTTAATCAAATACTTGCAAAAAGGCTTTGAAGCGCAGCACTATATCATCCCTTTATATAAAACAGTTTGTTCTGACTAGCTGCCTGATCGAAGAGAAGAGAACCGTAAGAGAACCCCCAAAATGGGGTTTTAATAAATTCCACCCGTAAGTGTAAAAAAACCGTGAAAAAAGTGTGTATGCATCTTTTTTGGCCTCAAACTCATTTTCAAAGATCTTTATTTAAATTCAAATAAGATGTATTTCACCCTTTTTTGGAAAATCCGTCATGACTTGGTGGAAAGCGGTGTCAAGAATTTTGTGGGGTATGTCTCGAACTCAAATTCATTTCTAAGCATTATTATGAATATTGATTTGGGAAGGGTTTTATACTTATCGCAGAATCCAAGGCTTTTTTGGGAATGTTTTCAGATTTGAGTGATCGGTCTTAAATGTCCCTAAAGTTAATGATCAATTGTTTGTGAAATTTCAGAAATCCCAACTGAAAACAGTTAAATGCAACTTTTTAGTTTAACTTCGGATGGGATTCATAGATGTTTGTCCAAATTGATTTGATGCCATTTTCGATTCGATGAACTGTGACAAATATTTTCAATCAGAGTTTAAGAGAGTCCGGGTAGAAATAAATATTCAACGGTCTGGGATACTGGATGAAAGAGAAATATCTAAAATGTTACGGGCAACGCCTGGTAATTCCCGCTAGTGTATGAAACGAAAAATTCTATTAGCTGGATTTTACAGCTCAAGCTTGACTAGTCTGTGATAATATTTAAGTTTGTTTTCTATTTGCATTGTGGGTCAAAGTCTTTGAAAAAATGACGTTATAAAAGAAAAAGTAAACCATGAACATAAAAAAAAAAAAAACCTAAACTGTATCAAAAAAATGTTGTTATATGAAAAACAAACAACATGGCGCATAACTGACAAACGGGTTCTGGCAGACAGATAACAACAACAACAACAACAACTAAATATAAAAAGCCTCGCTTGACTAAATGTTAAAAAAATGTTAAATGTTAAGTATACCAGAAATTTATTGCCTACACATTTTTCTCTTTTTTTTTTTTTTAATTTAGTGTGAAAATAAGCAGTTGAAATATATAAAAATTAATCATGAAAATACTAAAACAGAAAAAAACAGAAGAAAATTGTGCAGAAAAAAACATTGTGAAACAATTTCTCTAATTAATTTGGTGTTTGCTTTATTTATCTATTTATTTTTTTATTGTATATTTTCCGCTTTTGGTTATGCGCAAAAGCGGAATGCGCAACGCAACTGGCAGCCGCTTGTGGCGCCGCCAAATGTGGCAGCGAGGCGTGTGTTGCCTGCCACCCAGACTCTGGTCAAATTGCCAATCGGCGCGACAACATTTTTGAGATGGCAAAAACTTTAGCTAATTTAACGCGCATTTTTACTATTCGCTAAGTTTTTTCTTCCATTTTTAATCTGTTGACAACATTTGCAGGATGCCAGTCATGTTGCCGCACCCAACAACAACAACAACAACAATAACGGCTGCAACAACTACAACAACAACAACTTGCCACAGCAAGCGGCGGCAGCAGCAGCAGCAGTTGCCGCACATGAGCAAACGTTAAATGTCGAGGCTGTCATATTGCAAAATCAGGTGGACACATTGCAATGGCAATTGAAGCAGGTGAGTGCCAAACAAAAGACTTTAGACACAAACTTGACTTGAGAGTCGAAAGACTTAAGACACAAACTTGACAAAAGCATTGCTAGTCTAGACGCCAGACTTGAGACAACGGCGACACACAAAACGTGACTTCAACGCTCACTTTACATGCTTAACTATGCAAAGGCTGTGTTCGCCTCCCCAGCCCCTCTCCTCTGCTCTGCCCTGCCCTGGCTTGCCAGGTGCTCCAAATACCTTCAACTTCAACCTGTTCGCCTGACTTGTCTCTGCCTCTCTTTCTCTGCATTGTCTTCGTTCTGGACAGCCTGTGTTCTCACGCCTAATACACTCATAATTACCAGAGAGAGAGGGGGGAGAGTGAGAGAGAGAGAGAGAGACATTGTCATGGCCATAACCGCACACCTCCCCCTCACCCGCCCCATATTCCTTTGTGCTTTCAGCGCCGTGTTAAGTGGCCTTTGTTTTGTTCTGTTTTCTTTGTATCTCATTTTGTAGCATTTCCTTGATTTGTTTTTCTTTTCTTTTATTTCATTTCATTTAAGCGTCTCGCTTCTTCTTCCTCTTCTTCGTCTTGTTGTGTGTTGTCCGGCTCCGGTTACGGACAGCTGGTCTGCCAGGGCGACGTCCAGCCACATCCACAATTAGGCGGCACATTCTTTTTAACGCTTAATTATAGAGCCCGGTGGTCGTCAAGTTGCCAACTCAGCTCAGCTCACCTCGGCTCCATGCCATATACCATTTGACTCTATTCTCCTCCATTCTGTTCTGTTCGGCGTCTCATTGTCTTTTGGCCATTTCCTCAATGGCTTGAAACTTTTGCTGCATTAATTTTATATTTCCTCAAACAATAGATTCTTGGCGGAGTTTTATCTTTTATTGACTGCTGTTGGCAAGGCATATAAATGCCAGCCCACTGTGCGTGCAATCAGATAGAAATGTTCAAGATTCTGAACAAAGATTCCAACTAGAAATTATTGACGAATTAACTGTGCATGACCTGACGGGAACCGTAAAGCAATACAGAAAGAGGAAATGCTAAAGGGAAATTGGAAATGGTAAAATAGAAAAATTTACGAAGAACTGAATATTTAAACTAACAAAAAAATTAAATTGGAAATGCTAAAGAAATTATTAGAAAGAAGCAAATGGAAACTTAACTGAGGGTTAATATTTTATAGCTAGAGTAGGCAAATTGTAAGACTAGGAAATGTTTTTAGAATATTTCTAGCAAATGTTTACATGAAAACATAATAGGATAAATGTCTCGTGGCACAATCTGGAATTCTTTATATAAAAGAAGTTATATCTTTTCTTTTAGACACATAATAATACTTTTATAAATACAACTATAATGCGAGATTCTGTAATATTTTTAATATGCTGTGCTTTCAATTCTGCTGCACAAACTTCTTCAAGGATGTTTCATAATTCCAGCCAAAATCTTAACAGAAAAGCTATAAAAATTTGTTATAAGTAAGCCGAGGCGACTCAAAAGCCTTTCATATTGAGCAAATTTCCAGTCAGAATTCAGAAGCCAAAATGTTAATCACAAGAAATTCAATTTCTAGCCATAATCTGAGACATCGAATTGCCACCCAAGGGGCGCGTCTAATTGATCAGCTTTATGTTTGGAAAATAGCAAGTCGTAAAGTATTTGGGTCGCTGACTTGTTGGCAGTTAACTAACCTGGTTAATATCTAAGCGCAGCTTGTGCTCAATACTCTTCTTCTTCTACTTCTGCTTCTTCTTGCCATGCTTTTCAATTTCCAAGCCATATTTGAACCGTGCTGACCTTCAACTTTCTCATATATGGCAAAAGACGCGCGGCATGTGTCTGCTGTGTTTACACACATTGCAACACTTTCAATCAACAAACTGATTTCAGATTCTATAATTCATCAAGTTGCAACAACAGCAACAGCTACAACAACAATGGCAAAATATTTACGCTTTCATTTTGATTTAATGCGCTTTAAATGCGCCTCAATGAAGCTGGCTACGCGTGGAAAGCCGTCGACGAGGCGGCAGAAAATTGCAATCTAATCAGTGATAAATATTTTCCACACTTCTCTCAAGCTGGAATGCCGCCGGAAAACTTAGCCAAGCCAGAAAAACTGGGTTACACAGCAGCCAAAGGCGGTCAGCAGCAGCAGCAGCAACCGGCAAAAAAGCAGCAACAACTACAACAATAAAAACAACAACAACTACAACTTCATTAAACAACAAACAAATCATGAACGAAGCGTGGGCTGCGACCAGAGAGACCAGAGCCAAGTTCCAGACACGAGACGCACAGCCTGAGTCCGCTTTGATTGATGGCGTCGATTGATTGAAGGCAGGAACTTTAATTTGTGTGTGTGTGTGTGTGTGTGTGTGTGTGAGCGGATGCTGGCGCAGCTCTAGATGGGTTTTTAATGAACCAAAATTGTGAACAGCAAATGGGCAAGATCCACCACGAATCTGGCCCAAACTCAATAAGTGTTTGGCTAAGCAAATGCGCTTTAATGAATTAAATAAGGCATAAATGCAACAACAACAATAACAACAACAACAAGACTTTCACATAAAGTCCGCATAGCTCATCAATCTAAATTTGCCTATGCTAAGTTTGAAGCTGCTGCAATTTGCTGCAGCTGCAGGTTTTTATTGCAGCAGCCAAATAACGTGGCAACACTCGCATCGAATGACTATAACATAACGAAAATTGGTTACAAATTAGCTTCCTTTATGCTGCAACTTTTCAATCTGCAAAGATATCTCAGAGAAGCTCACATTTTGTTTACATATAGCTTGTATAACATAAAAGATAATATCTCTATATATTCTGGATCAGCATCAACAGCCGAGTTAATATATAGTCCGTCTGTCCATCTGTCTGTTTCTAAATGTCGAAACCATTTGGATCGGATGACTATATCCCATAGCTGACATAGGCACAGTTGGTCGATAGCTAGGTTCGTGTATGAAAAACTTGTTTGTTAAGCAAAATATCTTGACCAAACTCTGCAAAAATAAGTTTCTCTCAAGGGTCTCTACAAATTTACAAAAATCCTATCCACATCGGAACACTATATCACATAGCTGGCAGAGGAAAGTAGGTTCTATTATGGAAAAGGTTAATCAAATTCCATATTTTCGAGCTTCCCTCTAAGGCAAATGTCTACTACAGGGAAATAGCTTGGCATTCTGTTTTTTTTTTTTTTTGCAGTAATGTTTCTTAAATCGCAGTACTATATCATAGGTATATTAAAATGGATCAGAAACGATTATTTATAGACTTGACATTTAATCGCCTCTTCCAACTCTATGCGAGCACATGTAATATATATATATATATATATATTACAGCATATATTTAAAGATATGTTATGTATATGTAACATATGAAAATGGTCAAGAAATAATATAATTAATTTATTTGAAAGCGTATTTTTAATGCTTAACGCCTCGCTTAAACCTGTTGTTTCTTATAATCGCATAAATCTTACACTTACGTATGTGTGTGTGTGTGTGTGTGTGATGGGTGGGGAGGGAGGGGAATGGTGCACTCGTAATTCCCATCTTCAATCCAATAAACACGCAGCAGGAAAACTTTAAATGGCAGCTGCTGCTGCTGCTGCCAAACGGAAAAATGTACAACAACAACAAAAACATTGGCAACTATTTGAAAGACCGCAGCAAACATTTTGTAGCTTACGTAATCAGCAGGCAGGCCAATAACAACAACAACAACAACAACAACATTGGCTCAAAACGTTGCTGCCAAATTGCATTGCCAACATTTGGTTTTTTTTTTATTTATTTATTTTTTTATTTGTGTGCCTCATTTGGGCGTCATGTAAAACTCTTTTTGGCCAATTTGGCAATTGCAGCCGCCGCAGCAGCAGCAGCAAGAAGTGGGTGTGTCAGTGGCAGTGGCAGCCTTTTTGGGCCAGGTGGCATCTTAACACTTTGACTAGCCAATTTGGCAACGCCTCGCGGCACGCTGCACGTTAATTAGGCAGGCAAATTTGTGGGCCAACAACAATTTGGCCCAAAGACGGCAATTTCTGTGCTTAAAACGTGGCGCACAGACCGCGTTTAAGTCGAGCTGGCCTGAAATGTTAGTCCGACTTAGTTTTAGGTTAAATTAAAACGTCGCCCAAGTGAAAGTCGTTTAACAGGGGCAGGGGGCGAGGTTGAGCTGAATTGGACTCTGGAGCAAAGAGCGAAGACTGCTCCACAAATGCAACGGCATCTCAAGTTGACAATAGAAAATGTTTGATAAACAAATTAACATAATCAAAGCGTAAACTGTTTATTGATTGAAATCAAATATCATAAATAAATGACGGGCTTAATGTGGCAACGACCTTGCACGGGAGAAAGGTAAAAGAAAAGTCGACGAAAAGCAAAGAAAAGTCAAAGAATGTCGTCAAATAATCTCGAGTTATGAGTGCAACATAACATAAAACAACACATTCAACTTTTATAAAAGCCCAACATTCACAGAATTTCGAAGCCCAGAAACGTTTAGATAGAGCGGAAAAAATGGGAGAACAAAGCCGAAATTGAACAACTGTCCAACAAAATTTGCATGCAAAATTACCTAAGATAATTAACATAACAAATTGCTGCAAATGAATTTCAAATAGGAACAGACGAAGCGTAAAATTATATACGGCAGACAAAGGAAGGGACAGACGGAACAGAACAGACATCTATAAAGAATACTAGACGGTGCGACGATTATACAATCGAAATTAAAGACCTAACACGTTTATACTTACCCTGCATTTTCCATCATTACGTAATGTGCCTTGGAATTGTTGCGAAATTCTGTTCTTATTTATGATATAAGACTTAAAGATTTATCAAGCAAATAATCGTATGTGAATTGGCGTGATTCGCATTTGCTTATGTAGATTGCCTTTCCATGCGATTCTCATGAATTGAATAGTCAACTTATCTATTATGAGAGATTTTTTTGATAAGTATCAGATAAGAAAGAAAGCTTGAAAAGGAAAAAAGGGAAGTGTGCAATAGGGAAAGGAAGATAAAAAAGCAGGGAGAGAAAAAAAAAAAGCTCTCTAATATAATTGATTTATAACTATGACATGCTTGAAAATCGCATAGAAGAGAGCAACATTCATTCACGTTACATTTTCAATATTTTGAATACTTTTTGGAGCATATTTTAATTTCTGGGCCAAATCATTTTAAAGGTTTCGAATCGAATTTAAATAAATTAATAATTAATTAATAAATAAATAAAAAAAACATTGTTAAACCTAGACTCACACGAAAAGTCTAGGTCTATGATTGTAAAAAATCAGCCACACGAACCGCACCCAAAGGCCAGATCTGGGTGTGAGCCGTAAGTCCAATTTATAGCAATATTTTTCTCGGGTTTGCCGCCATGAAAAACTGACATAGATGTGGACAGTCTCAAACGCGGACAGAACCCTATCGAATTTGTCATTTTACCGAACTAAGCTTTACTTTGACTTTCTCAACAGACAGAAACCAATTGTGAAATGTATCGAGCTGTAATGGAGGAAGTCGCTCGCTTCTTCGAGCGCTATCAACAGCAGCAGCAGCAGCAGCAACAACAGCAACAGTTGCAACAGCAGGAGCAACAGTTGCAGCAACGGCAGCAACAAGCGAATCGCCACAGCTTGGGCGGCGGCCTGGGCGAGCAAATCTCACGCTCGAAGAGTCTGCATCATGTGCACGGCGTGCAGAGCGATCCCAATGGCTGCCCGGACCCGGCAGCTGGCGGCAACAGCTGCGCTGGCTCCGTCGCCTCGTGCAACAGCTCCGCCTCGTATTTGCGCGCGCGCAGCAGCACGAATCTGATGCTAAACAAATCGATGCTGACCATGAACGAGGAGCACAGCTACGAGAGCATTGCGCCAGCGGGCAGCTACAATGCCTTCAAGGACTTCACCTGGTAAGTGTGTGTGTGTGCGGCTCATCTGTTTAAGTATTTATTAATAGCTCTCTCTCTCTCAGGCGACGCTCGCCCAAGAAGTTGGGCGGCTGCAAGTCGCGTCTCTCCTCGCCGGAGGCAGCCGAGGAGAAGCTTAACCAGGAGGCCTTTCGCCTGGCGCGCACCATACGCAACCTGTTGCACATGTCTGGGCAGCAGCCGGATCTCACGCAGCCGCGTCACTCGATCGTCTCCCTGGGCGGCGGCCAGCGTCTGTGCAAGAATCAGAAAACCAGCTCAGTGTTGACGCTGCTCGCAGCTGCACCTGCGCCCGCGCCGCTGCACAATTCGACCAGCCTGGATGTGATGGCCAATCATCCGCCGGCTGTCAAGTGCAACGTTGAGCTGGACAACGGCAGCAATGCCAACGCCGCCGCCGTCGCCGCCAGCAGCGCTGAGATGCTGTTTTTGCGCGCCAACCAGATGCGTGATTCGCGTTTGTCGCTGCGCAGCTCCACCGATAGCTCTGTGCATTCCACCATCTCCTCGACGGCCTCGTCCTCATCCAAAATCGAAACCGATGAGGAGCATGCCGCCAACAACAACAACAACAACAACAACAACAATGATAATAAGCAAAGCAAGCCAGCTGCGAGCAACTGCAATAATAATGGTTCCAGCACGGAGGATGAGAGCGGCTTCAGTTCCATCAGCTCGTTCCATGATGTGGGTCTGCCGCTCAGCTCCACACTGATTGGCGGCAACAATTGCCGCCTCTCGCTCTCCACAGAGAGCCGCAACTCGACGCTGAAGTCGGCGCTGAATGTGGTGGGCGTGCCGCTGCAACCGCTGCAACCACAGCTCCCGGCCAGCTGCCAGACGCAATCGCCAGCGAAAACCTATCGGAATGCCAATCGCTATCAGCGCTTCTCCACGCTCTCCAATGAGGATGCAGCCGCTGTGCTCTGGGTTTAGGCTGAGCCCATACTCGCACCGATGCCCAAAACCCACCCCAGTGGCATTTCTCGCTCCGTTTCAATTAAGTTTTTTAGTTTTTATGTTCTATTACTCGCTAGTGCCTCTCTCTCTCTCTCTCTCTTTCGTTTAGCTGTTAGCCGTTCCTTAAATTAAATTTCAAATTTTTGATTTACGTACGTTATGTATATGATATTATTTTAATTATGTATATGTATTTAGTTTCAGTTTCTTATCGAATACGCCGCATTTCTACATTTAATTATTTGTATAGTTACAAACTAAGTTTCGCAGTATTTATATGATTTTGCAGCTACAGAAAAATAAATGTACATTTGCAATGTGTGTAGAAAATGGAAAAGAAAAGCGTGAAATTCGATCAAATATTCGGACCTTCCGATCTTAAATGGTTAAGATATAGAACCATTTATGATCTCTGATTATGATCTGAATCATAAGTTGTCTTCATATTATTATTTTACCAAAAATAATTCTGGCAATTCCAACGAGATTTGGAACAGGCTTGGAAGAGCCTTCGCCTGCTTGAACATCAGTTTTATCAGCAGCAGGTGAAGTCTCTTCCAATCCAATTCCACTCGGCGAGTATTTATATACCTCATGGCCTTAGCAAATGCCTTGAGGTACCATGTCACTTAGCTTTCCATGTGTCTGACAGAGTATTTACACTTCGGCCTGCCGCCAACAGCTTATTCTCATTTGAGACATTTCGATTTTGTATCACAGCAGGCCTTGAGTATTGCGTATGTTATAGATGACATTGCCTTAGCATTTCCTGTCATATTTTTTTGCTCACTATCTGCTTTCATTCTATCGTTAGAATTCCTCGTTTCGGCACGTAACGTTTCGCTCAAAACTTTTCGGTATTTTCCGCAATATTCCGGCAAACGCACTCAACGCTAACATACTTATCGCTAAATATTTGCCCACCCATTAAGGATTTACAGGGTATCCCAAGCATGGCCAGCGCCCAAATGCAAACATTTGAGTCATCGGTCTTTGAGCCAAATAAGTTTCTGCAGAGTCGCTTGGAGCAGTCTGCCCATATTGAGAAGCAGGAGCTGCTAAAGGAACGGGAGCATGAGCTGGAAAGTGTGCCCGAGGAGCAGAACGAACAAACCTATAAAATCGAGTATAAACATCCGCTAGAGCATGTCTGGACATTGTGGTATCTCGAAAATGATCGCACCAAGCACTGGAAGGATATGCTCAATGAAATCACACAAATCGATAGCATCGAAACCTTTTGGGGGTAAGTCCCCCCCCCAGTCTGACAACTTATTCAAAATATTAAATCTCATCTGCCCTTCAGCCTGTACTATACCATCAAGACACCGTCGGAGCTCAAGATTGGCAGCGACTATTATATGTTCAAACAGGGTATACAGTAAGCTAATCTAAGTAATACCTGTTCAATCCAATCCGAACTGATAATACTCTTATTTGTCTTGCAGGCCCATGTGGGAAGACGAGGCAAACATCAAGGGCGGTCGCTGGCTGTTCACTGTCGGCAAGAGCTCGAAGTATGCGCTCGATCGCATCTGGCTGGATATTTTGTTAATGATGGTGGGCGAGTCCTTTGAATATGCTAGCGAAATCTGCGGCGCTGTGGTTAATATACGTGCGAAAAGCAACAAGATATGTACGGACTACCAAATAATTAGCCATCTAAAGCATACCTTAATCAGGGATCTCCTCCATTTGCAGCTGTTTGGACGGCCAATGGTACCAACGAGCTGGCCGTACTAGAGATTGGTTTCAAATTGAAAACTTTATTACACCTCCAATCGCACAATCTTCAATATCAGCTGCACTCGGATGCGATGTCTAAAATAAATTCTGGCGTCAGATCTGTATATAGTCTATAACAAAAGTCAATTAATATTTGCCTATGTACAGCAGTTGGGATAAGCGTAGTATAAGTGCTCAATAGTATAAGAAACCCATTAGATATATCGCCCAAATTGTATTTTGAAATTCCAGCAAATTCAGGCAACTAAATTACCGTAATTTATTTATTATGATTAATAAAGTTGTTGTTTGCCGCAGATTACTGAAAGGGCATCCATTGTCTGGTTTTTCTCTCAAGCATTTTATAGATATAACTATAACAATGAAAACCATTCCGTAATCGGGCAGGACATTTTTTTAATTTAAGCATTTTCTAAGAACTTCAAATGTCTATACTTTGGCTAGAAGAAGTCCGATTCGGGAGAGATATGCCTTGCCGTACTCGTGAGACTCTATAGAACAGATTGGCATTAAAAATAGTTGATTTCGGAACCGAGCCGATTTTCGCCAAAATTGTGATGTAACCCCTTGCCATTTCTGTAAATTTTGGTTAAAACTTAAAATTGTAATTTTTGGATGGCAATCGATAGTCCAGGTTTGTACGAGTAAAACAAGGTATACCGCTCGGATATCAGACTTGTAATACCCGAGATATTCAAAATTTTATATATTTTTCAAAAACTTTTTATGTCCATATCTCGGACAAATTAAGTGCGATTCGGGAGAGATATGCCTTGCCGTACTTGCGAGACTCTATAGAACAGATTGGCATCAGAAATTGTTGATTTTCCAACCGAGCCGATTTTCGCCAAAATTGTGATGTAACCCCTTGCCATTTCTGTCAATTTTGGTTAAAACTTTGAATTGAAATTTTTCGATGGCAATCGATAGTCCAGGCTTGTACGAGTAAAACAAGGTATACCGCTCGGAAATCAGACTTGTAATACCCGAGATATTCAAAATTTTATATATTTTTCAAAAACTTTTTATGTCCATATCTCGGACAAATTAAGTGCGATTCGGGAGAGATATGCCTTGCCGTACTTGCGAGACTCTATAGAACAGATTGGCATCAGAAATTGTTGATTTTCCAACCGAGCCGATTTTCGCCAAAATTGTGATGTAACCCCTTGCCATTTCTGTCAATTTTGGTTAAAACTTTGAATTGAAATTTTTCGATGGCAATCGATAGTCCAGGTTTGTACGAGTAAAACAAGGTATACCGCTCGGAAATCAGACTTGTAATACCCGAGATATTCGAAATTTTATATATTTTTCAAAAACTTTTAATGTCCATATCTCGGTTAAATGAAGTCCAATCTTGCAAAAATATGAATTTGTGTACTCTTGACATTTCGCACAATCGGATCCATTATTTATCCAGCAAGTATCAGTTATAATTAATTCGATTCATGGAACTCCGTGTCATTTCTTCTAGTAAAATTAAATTGGTTTTGAAGTTTCATATCATTGTTTATATATTAAATCTTAAACATCATCATGTTCTGTTATAATACAACTTAATGCTGTAGATGCCGGTCTCAAACAAATTGAATGAGTTTAACATTAATCGTTATGAATATTTTTTTTTTTAAATTTACTCAGTAAACATTCACAGCTTTAGCAGTATGGCGACAAGCCGAACAAAATGAAATCGAACCGATTTGTTTTCAGTGCGTGAATGCGATTTCAAGTCACTAATACGATTAGTTATATTACATACGATTACATTGAACATAAAGTTATAGACATGGTATATGTATATATATATATGTAGATGTATAGATAGACATATTAAGAAGTACTATTTACAATTCCGCTTAGTTTTGAGCGTTACATAAATGATCGAAAACGCCAAAAACAACGCAAACGCTTCAACATTTGCGCGCAACATTTAATGGCGATAATTAAAAAACCGCTTAAAAGAATTCTAAAATTACGACCTTATACTGATTGGACGCGTGTGTTTTGTTTTTTTTTTTGTGAGATTACGAATATCGAAAGTATGCAATACAGTCATGATTACGCATGGGCACACGTGAGTGTTCGAGACGTACTTAAGGCCTACTAAAGAGTTCATATGGAATACGCTTATTGGGAGAGTTGAGCATTAGCCGGGGCCAGACTCAAGCATCGCTGGCTAAATTCGGCCGACAACGGCCTTGTTTTTGCGCGTGGGCTGCACAGAGAGCGGCGGCACGACCAGCAGCTCGGACTGCGTAGATGGTGAGCTGCTGCGCATGCTGGCACAATCCTCATCAGCTACTTCCTGTAATTTGGCAATCGATTTAGCAAATAAACGAATATATTACATATATGTAGTAACTCACGTTAATATTGGTGCAGCTGGCCAGACGCATCTGTGCCAGCTGCGAGGCGGGCGTCAGCGAATTGGTGCTGCCAAACGGCGATGTCATCATTGTGGATACCGCACGTTTCAGCTTGTTGGGCGTTTTGTTAAAGGAAAAGGCGCGTCCCACCTGGCAAAAATCAAAAATGCGTTTAAATTGAGCACATTATGGAATCAGTTATTAAGAAATTTACCTTTAGGCGCGTTTTTGCAGCTAATTTGAAGGCCTTGCTTAACGTGCTGACATTTACATCGCTGATGTCCACCTCGAGTTCCAGTGAAGTGCGACTCAGCATCATTTTGTCCTGCAATCAAAATGTACATCAGTCAGTCTATACAAATTGGAAATTTTCTTTAACTACTCACAGCATCTGTGCGACACGTGTGCGCGGCAATTTGCATGCACAACTTTTTAAGATAGACCAGCTTATCCGTTTCCTCGTCAATGATGCTAAACGTGTAGAGTTTCTCCTTATCGCCACGCTGCAGAAGGCCAAAGGCACGCGGACTGTCCGTAATATCAATGACAAATCGTATCGTATTCAGCGATATCAGTTTAATGTGCTTATGCGTTTTGGCCGTGCTCGGCGATTTGGCCGTGTTGAAGCCCCGCGAGCGGCGCTTGCACAGCTCTATGGAATCGGAGAACAAGTAAAGCAATAGGCTGTCACCACGCCCACTCAGTGAATCGGACAGCTCGTTGACCTCACATTTGGAGATAAAACTGCGATTGGAGCTAACCAAGTGCGCTGGACAGCCATCGATATCGTTGAATATATCAAAGATGGCCATGCGAGATTCGGTGCGGCGTTTGTCCTCGTTGATGTGAAGCGTCACCTGCTTGATGGCTTTCAGTGCCTCCTCGAGACGCGCATGATCCGCATTGCTGCCGTTCGTATGCTTCAGTATATCGTTCAGCAGCAGGCTAATGCTTGGCAAACGCTGCACGGGTCGGATCATTAGATCTTGTAGGCTCTGACGTCCACATTCTGGCTTGGTTTGGTTGATCTTGAGGAAGGCGTGGAAGCGTGGGTATTCGCGATCACAGTACTGCAGCTGTTCCTTCATCTGCTCATAGAAATTAACATATGGCGGATAGGCCTTGATCAGCTCATCGCGATGCTGTATAATGATGTCCCCAATGAGACAATCCTCCCGCCAATTGGCATGCAGTTTGCGCAAATGTTCCAGCATGCTCTGATGCACCTCGTGTATGGGCAGAAAGTTGCCAAAGATTGACTTGATCTCCGATTTATTCAGCAGCGAATCATTCGTTTCGGCCAACTCTTCCAGTTTGTTCTTGAACAGCTGCAGAATAAAGAGAAAGGATGTTTAGCAATGTTCGATAAGGATCAGTAGCAGCTACCTACATTCAATATGGTATCCAGTATGCCCACATAGTTGGACTCTGTGGTAAAGAAGTCCATAAAGTGATTAAATCGCATGGATTTCTTGGTGGGCGTGGCCTCGCTAGCTTCTGGCTCCACATGCAGCAGTAGCTTATCATTCTCCAGCTTATCGGGACTGGTGGTGCAATCAAAGAAGCTATTCGAAACGGACAATAGACCAGCATCCGATACCGAAGATCGCCGCTTGCCCGTGCCCAGGGGTGTGCCCTCCAACTGGATGCGCTGTGAGAAACGCTTCCGTTTCCGCTTGTTAAAGCTAATCGGCAGCGAATCGCGACGATCTGTGCTTGGCGTATTCGTAATGCTATCCAAATACTATATATATAAACCGATAAAATTATGGTTGGCATCTATTTGAAATGTGTTTAATATGGCACTTACATCGCCAAATAGATAATCCATCTCGTTGGCATAGCCATTCTGTATGGTATACCAGAACCAGTCCGATTTCAGAATGTGCGTATTATGGTTCTTGGGCTCCGGCTTCGACACAGTCGTGTGCTCGTCCACGACCTGATGGGCAGCGCATTCGGAAATTGGGAAAAACGTACAATTAGGAATTGTTAATGAATTGTTTTTGCCATAATCGTGCAATAAAAACGATATGAAAATGTGCAATGTGAAAAATGTGATTAAAATAAAAATGTTTTGTTTGTTGCCAAATGCATTCAATACAATCTTAAATCAAGCGTCCAACTAATTAAATCTATTGTACAGTTCACAAAAGCAGCAGCAGCAGCAGCAGCAGCAGAGCAGCACAATAAATTATTATTTATTAATATTCATACAGAAATTCTGTATCGGAATCCAAATATGTTTTTAATTCCGTGTTCAAGACGAACCAAAAAGAGGAAAGACACAAAAAAAAAATAACAGGCCAAACAAAACATTTTTAGTGCACATTCTTGGCAACACTTTGAAACGGGCATAAAAATCGCAAGCAAAACAAAAATCATAAGACAAAAGTGTAGAAAAATAGATTAAGTAAAAATATAAAATTGTTTATCTCGAGAAATTCCTGCCATCGAATGTACTGAAACATTTGTGCAAATATTTGTTAGTCCATAGCAAGAGAAATATCTTCATTTTTTTTTTTGTTGCTTTAAAGAACTCGAGAACGGCCAGACATTATGTTTTTGTTACCAATTTTTATATATATATTTTTTTTTGCTTTTTTTTGGGAATTCTTGAAGGCATTTTTAACATTTAATCAAGCGGAACGTGTGATGCTATTCGTTGTGCAAATAAATGTTTATCAATATTTATTGTGCTGCTTTTCGTGTTGTTGTTGTTGTTGCGTGTGCTCGGAAAACAGATGGAGAATAGAGTTATAATAGAGGAAATGATTAAAAAAAAAACAAGCCAAAATAAAACAAGCAGAAACACTTCAAACACCGCACCCAAATTATGACTTAAACTACAACATAACCATAAACAATTAACATGTAATTTAATTTAATTTTTCAAGGGGTTTTTGGGAGATTTTGGGTTTCAAATTTGGTCTGAAAATGGGCAAAACAAAAAAAGTCCGCAGCTCGTTAAGCAGCTGAAAAATTGTTGAAATCGCCCGTCGAGTTTAAAAATAAATAGCACAAAATGTTTCAATGCAAATGAAGAGCGAGAAGCGTTGGCAATATAGAGAAGTTGCTGCGCACAAATAAACGAAAGCGAAAAACAATTGAGAGAAACTCAAGAAGCTGCCAAAGTTCATATGAAACGTGTCATCTTTGAGTTTCTTCTATATTAGCTGAATTGGGCAAGTTGAACAAAGTTGAAACTTCCCTTTAAAGTTTCTCTGGCACGTGGCAGGTTTCAACACGAACTTGAGCAGTATTTCTTTAGTATAACTCCACATCATTCCAGCCAAAGCAACAATCACAGACTGATTAGCTTTAGTTAAATATGATAGCAATGCCCTATCTAGTATTTATGCTGTGCCGTTTCAAAGCGTTTCCAAGTTGTTTTTTTTTTTAATGGGGTATTATCCATGTAAGTACCATTTGCTCATCGGCAGCGAACGCGTTGCAGTCGCCCTGCGGCGGCGTCGACGTTGTCAGCTTGGGAGCATCCATTGGCACAGCGATCAATGATGACGTTATTGAAGTTGATGATTCTGATGATGTTGTTGTTGTTGATATAGATGAGGTGACTTTTATGGGCAACATGGCTGTGGCAGCAGCACAGCAGGCAATTGCGGAGGATGTTTCATTGACAAGGGCATTGCCATTGGTACTGATATTGGGATTGGGGTTAGATTTGGGATTGCTAGCATTGTTAGTTGAAAATGTTAAGGAGCTGCTTGCACCTGCACCACCGCCAGCACCACCAACCATCGGACCGAATAGACGCTTTGCTGTTTTCTTAGCGGCCGAGGCGCTGCCGCCAGCGCCAAATCTTTGAAGCGGCGCCTTGGGCGTCTTGAAGCCGCTGTCCAACGGCCCACATTCGGGCGTGGCCTCGCGCTCGGCACGGCGACTGCTGCTGCGCGTAATGCGATCGCAAATGCTGCGCAATGCCTTGACCGGCTTCCGTATCGATTCGTTCAGCGTGCTGTTAATGCTGGCCAGCGAGCACATGGAATCATCCGCCTCGATTGTCTCGCTGCCCAGAAATGTTGACGCATCCGCAACGGCAATGGAGCTGCGTCGTGTGCGCAGCGTTTTAATGATGGGCGTGCGATCGGCCACAAAACTCATGGAACGCTTCAGGGTGCGTGTGATGGAGCCAGTGCGTATAAGCTTGGGTTTCTTGGTGCTCGCGGGCAGAGCAAATGAGTCCACAGACATCAGCGAGACGCTGTCAAAACTGTCGCGTTTCCGTTTCAAATCATTCTCGGCAGCGGCTGCCGTCAAATCATCCGTTTCCATGTCACACTCGTTGATGGTATCGATGGTCAGCAGCTTGGCAGGCGCTATCAATATGGGCGACAGACTCTCAGCGTTTGTCTGAAATTCATCCGCGGCTGATGGGCTGCCATTGCAGCTGGTGGGCGTGCCAGCGGTTATAACGATGCTTGGCTGTTGCTTGCTGCTCTTCGGCGTGCTGGCCTGAACATCTTCCTCGTCCGCGGAGTCGGGCAGCGGCAGCTCTTCCGGCTGCTGTATATCGGCGGATTCGACAAACAAGCGTACATCAAAATGTATGTCATCCAGTTCGTCTGATTGATTCTCCTTATCAGACACAGGCTGCTGCTCCTGCTGCTGCAGCTCATCCTCCTCCTCCTCGTCCTGATCCCTCTCTTGTTGCTCGGCCACATCAGCAGAGTCTAGGTCCGTTTTGTGATTGGGTGTGTGGCTGGGGCTGCTGGCTATTTGGTTTTTAGTGTTAGTGTTGTGGTTAGTATCAGTGCTAGTAGTGCTAGTGCTAGTGCTTGTAAGGACAGCGCCCGTATTGGGCATCACCTGTAAGATATATACACGAAAATCAGCCATAAGACACAAACAAACCAACAAAACTTTAAAGCCAAATGCCAGTGAGTTGCATGCAAATTACAACTAAACGATATTGAGTAGAAAACTGCCCCAATTGGTTTTTGGGGTAGAGGGATAACTCACGACATGCGAGCACTCCGGATCGTCCAGTTCGGCACAAACGCCGCCATTCTCTAACAGCACATCGACCATGTGTTGATGCTCCTCAGCGGGAAAGCCAAAGAAGCAAATTTTCTGGCCTTCGAATGCCTTTAAGCGATGCGCCTTCGTAAAGCTATCCTGTGTGGCCTCAAACTCCAATGAATCGCGCGCTGACCAAGCGGCATAAACCCAAGCGGGACGCACCACCGTCAAGCGAAAGGTTTTGGCGTATCTATTTGGAAGAGAAGGAAAGTTAAAATATATTTTAATAACAGGCTGCATTTACAATTGAGCTTTGAGTTTTAAAAGAGCTTTAAGATAAATAGGTAGCCCAAATTATACTTTTTAAAGCTTTTATAAACGAGCTGGCGAATTTGTTTAATTTGTTGCAGTTTTACTTTAAATATATTGGTTTAGGAGAACTGAATTTCATAATTTAGACTGCGTTCACAGTTGAGTTTTGAGCTTTAATAGAGCTTTAAGATAAATAGTTAGCAATATTAAAAGGTTTTATGAAAGAGCTGTTGAAGTTTTTGTTTGCAGTTAAGTTAAGCTTTAAGTTTTAAAGTTAGTCCACATCATTTATCTTATTTAAAGCTATTATGAACAAGCTGACAAGCCTTTACGAAGATCTTAGCATTCGCTTTTTGTCACACGCACAAGATTAATGCCATGTATTATTATCTTTTAGGACCGCGACACTTTGTTTTGTTAAAGCTTTAAGCTAATATGATTTTGCTTTTAATACTTACTGATACTTTTCGCCACCACTGTGATTGCATATCAGATGCGTGGTCTTTGTATTTAAATCCTTCTTGATGCAACCGCCCATGGAGTGTATGAGATTTACCAGTTTAGTCTGCAATTGAAAGGAACATTATGTTATAATAACAAAGTATTCGTTCGGCTAGACGGGCTGTTGCCCCACTCACCAGCTCATCCTTTTTGCGTATGCCCGTGAAGCAAGTGACCACGCCACGCATTGCATAGTTGTAAATGGGCCGCGTGTTCTGGCCCAGTGTCTGTTTCATCTCTGCCGCATACTTCAAAGCGGGTGGACCCAAAATGCTGCAATGCAAAAGTAAGAGTTGGGGAGTGGAAGAAAAGACAATTAAATATTTATGTGGCACACTTTTGAGTTATGCAAGGCAATTTTTAATGGCCCCAATTGACCTTGGCCATTGCTCCGCGCCAGCCATATATCAAACTGTTCGAATATCACTCAAGACTCTGCAGATCGGTTCAAGCAGCCGTACGATCAGCCAAACCACGAGTGACTGCAAGTTAACAATCAGTTGAGAGCAGGTCTGTTGCGATGCGATGCGATGCGACACACGCAGAGATATACAGATACACACACAACACCAGGTGGCAATTGCTGGGCATGTAAACAACAATCAAAAAGCCAGACGAATACTGAACTTTGACTTGAGCCACAACGACAACGACAACGAGAGCCCCACCGACCGCAACCGCAACCCCAACACCACAACTCATGCTGCGATCAATTTGTTTAAGGGCTTTTTTGTTTATGACGAAGCAGATGCCAGCCCGGGGGCTGACTGTACAGTACTGTCTGGCTGCTACTGTGCGTCCAACTGGCCACGTACCGGAAGTTTTTATAAACAAATCAATCGAGCGGAAGTGGGCGGATGCTGCCCAATGCCTCTGTCTGCCTCTCCCTGCCAGCCTGGCCAGCAAACGTATTTATGATATTTTTACAATATTGAAATTAATTTATGTACATTTGCATTCATCATTCATTCATGCGTTCTGTGGCTGTGGCTAGGATATACGCAACACGGCCATTCAATGCTTGGCTAACAATGAGCCATAATCAAAAAAAAAAATGTATATAATTATAGAAAATTCCAGGAAACATTATGTTTTTTTTTGGCAAGAAGTATAAATAAGTGAAAACATCTGAAATACCTTAAGCGAAAGATTGACAAGGGACACACTTAAGAAACGAATTCAAAGAACAGATATTTAAGATCTTTTTGGTGCTCTTCAGCATGGGCCATATACAAATAATACTGATTTGTAATATACTTCAATTCTTAAAGTACTTTTAAGACATGCGAAAGTGATACGCTTCCGATATTAATTTCAGTTTTACTATATAAGAATTTAATTTATAAAAATTATTTGATCAATCTTAAACACTTGGAGAGAAAAGAAAGAGGTCATGAATTAATAGTGTAAAATTGAATAATATTTTTGTATAAAATATATATATATTTAATATACATATTGATAGCTTGATTAAATAATTTATAATCCTTTATATCTCTTCTTTGTGGAATGACAAATATTTTATAATTAAATGACAATTTGAAAAGCTGCTACATGAAATCAACGCAAAATTTGTAAAAGGCCTTTGCTTATATTCAGACGCTCACCGAAATTCTTTTCTAGTTTTGTTGCTGACCAAAGCTATAAAAACTGAAAAGCATTGAATATTTTCCAAAAAAAAAAAATAAAATAAAAGCTATTAAGAAAATAATGTATATATGTGGACAGTTTGCAAGACGGGGGCATAGAGAAAATATGTTTAAGTGGATGAGAAAGAATCTTAAGGCATTTGAAAAAAGAACCAACTAGAGTTCAAGAGTTCAAATACGTTTTTTATAAAATAACAAAATACGCTTGATATGTATGTAGACATATCATACTTAAGCTAACACAAGAAATGTTTCGGCTCACCGAAACCCATCTTAAGAAGGCCATCTCAGCTGAGAAGCACTTAAAATCATGCCATTCTGTATAGTATTAAGACCATAAAACTATGCCAGCAGCACATGCTTGTTAGGCGCGTCTTAATTGGCCTTATCTTAGTGTCCATGCACATTGCACAATGCGTTTCGTTTCAATTAGATGGAAGAGAAGCGGCAATACATTTGGAAACTTGAGACTTGTTTCAGAGCACCACAACCGACACGCACTTCAATTTCACCTGATAAGGCGAGACTTCTCACAGCTTTCACACAGTCTGTTTGCACTTGTTTCACACACATCGCTTGTTGTAATTCTTACCACAAATAGGTTTCCATATGCAGCGCACAAATGTTTAAGCAAACTTTGAGTTTTGTCAGCCTAGGCTGAATACGAGTATTAAGAAATTTAATGGCACGACACAGCGAACGAGAATATATATTTCTATTTATTGGGAAAATACGAAAAACGATTTGATGATTCTAACGGCACGGCTAAAACTAAACAAACACAACTGTTGCGCAGTGTGGCCTGGGGAAAATGATTGAGCCAAATGCCGAGCGTCGACGTCGACAGAGACTTCGGCGGCGGCAGCGGCAGCAGCTGCGGAACGCAATGGAATGAAAAATTGTGGAAATAGAAAATGCCACTTGATGGCACACACTCAAGTGCCAAATGCCACACACTCACCCACACACACACACACACACACACACACATTCGCTGTAAGCTGCGCAAACATTGAATGGCAGAGAAAACCCACGAGCCAGATGACAAAACGGTAAACAGAGCGCCAAAGGAGATCGCTCGGGCATGGACGGGACACGCTGACAGGTGAATTTATGCAAATATTTGACATATTATATATATATGTAATGCTTGCATACACATTTCATAGGCATTTCGTAGAACAATCAATGTGAAAACCAAGGAAAACCCAAGCGCACAGCTTAGTCAAAGCACAAAAATGCGCAGTGCGTGCTCCCCAGTTGAAAGATGAGCCACCGTCGACCTCCAAAATTGGATGAATGTATGTGTTTAATGGACCATTGGACACTCCGTGAAGAACTTGTTGCTTGTAAAGTGCGCTGATCTTTGGCTCTGCCCCCTGCCCCTGCCACCCACCAATCCGCTTGCCCACAGCCACTCGAACTTTGCGAGGGTCAAAACTATAGAACAGTCAATGACAGCAACGCGTTGAGTACTGTCCCCTTCCCAGCCCAACCCCAGCCCCCTCCACGCACAATTAATTTGCCATACTGAAAACTTATAAATTATATACACGCACTGTGGGGCTGTGCATATACGAACATATATCAAAAAATATAATAAAAATTTATATTGTATTTATATATTTTCTGCGATTTGTGTTCTCGTTTTTTTTTTTTTTTTTTTTGTTGTTTTTGTTGAGGATTTTCTTGTTTGTTGTTGCTTTTCGTCAAGAATTTCCGACTTGTTGGCGACGCTTTTCACACTTTCTACGCGACTTGACATCGTGTGGTGTTCCATATAAAACATTTTTTATAGAATCTTGGCGCCAAACGATTGCTGCAATATGACGCACCCCCGCAGCTTCTACGCCTCCCTCTCACTAGACACCCCCGCGTCTACAAGCGAGCACCTCTGCAATCACAGACGCGAGATTCATTTCGATTTCATTGGAAGTGCGCAAACTTTTCGACTTAACAAATTCCTCAACCAAAAATTGTCATGTGTGTTGGGCAAATTTTCATTTAATTATGTTTTTTTTTTATATATATATTTTTGTTTTTATGAGTTTTAGTCGATGAATGAAAGCGCCCCAAAATAGGCAATTCCCCCAAAGGGAGCACAGTGCAGGCGAATTCCTATGATTCAGTGATTCAATCATATATATATGTATGTATATCTGTAAGTACTTTTAGCTATACATATAGTATGTACTTTGAACCTATAGTCAGTGTGCTGGCGAATGGCAATTAACAAGATCTTTCTGGCATCGTTTTTGCGAGTTTAAGTGGCCGTTAAGTGTCTGAGTCTGTGAATGCAACAATTCTCAAAAGCCATTCAGGGAATTTTCCCAACAGCTGCTTCAATATTTTTCCCTTTACTTGGCTTTTCGCGGGAAGCACCAAAAAGTTCCTATGAATTATATAACAGCACATATGTAAAATTACATATGGCACGGCCTTCTTTGGAAAGGCTTCACTTTAATTGGGCGAATCTAGGCCGAAACTGAGGGTTAAGTAGCCTTCAATGAATGTTCACATACATATGTGCGTATGTACGTGCATATGTGTAAATGTGTGCATATGCATACATATGTATGAAGGCTAGGTACATACAAATGAGAGTTCCCAAATGTTTATGCAATGAAATTCGTGTATTGCAATGTGCGGAAATCAAAACTTTACAAAATTATAAATGTACAGAAATTAATGTTTAAATTCTGGAAAAATCAAAAGCATACTTAAATGAAAAACCCCATAAAACTGAACACTAGAGCGAATACTATTAAAATATATAGCACATTATATAATTTATTATTATATAATTTTCTTTCCAAGCAGCAGATGTCATTTTCTCTTTCTTCAATTTCCAATTCAAATTTATCACAATATTATATTATCATATAAGACTCATGCTATTTTAAAATATCATTTCTTGCGATTTACGTAAGCTGCGTCGGCATAGTTCATGAATTGCAGCTGTACTCATAGTATTCACTCGCATATTCATGAATTGTTTGCAAGACTCGAAATCTAAAATAGACAAAAATAATGACTAAGCTATCTTTATGCTTGCAACAACTGAATAAATAATATTCTTTGATTATTCTTAACTAATTGCCAACTATTTATAAGAATTATGATAAATTTATTTTGAGCAAAATGCCATAAAAAAAGCATACACTTATATATTTAGTCCTAACTAAAAACAATTTTATGTGCAAAAAAAAAAAGAAAATGAAATAGAGGAAAATATAGAAAACGAAAACAAACATTCGAAACATGAATGAAATTTTGGCAAATAAATAATACTCGTAATTCCCCTCTTCTGGCTTCCGTTTCTTCTTCTTCTTTTTTTTTTTTTTGCTCTTTACATGTTTTGTGCGAAAAAAGAGGGAGGAAAAACTGATGTTGAACATGAAAGCGTAGCAGAACAGGCAATAGAAACGCCGCCCTGTCCCTCTTCTCCCATGCCCCATGCCCCATGCCTGATGCTTTGCCACAATCTGCAAGCCAAGAAACTGCCCACAACAAACGCATTTGTTGACCTTGAATACGATCGTAAATAAATATAAAACAAAAAAATTATTATTGTTAATCTCTAATGAGGCAGAGGCCGTGCATGTTTTTTGTATGTTTGTGTTATAGTTCTTCTTGTTGTTGTTTAATTTGAATGTTGCCATATTACTGCGCAGCGGGTAAATTAATCAAGCGTGTCGCATAATGCCGCAAGTCTCAAATTTGACAACAATTTGTAGCAAATTTGCAGAAAGAAAATAAGTTCGTATGCTTCTGGGTGGCGTGGGTAATACGAATGGTTTATACCCTGTAATCTAACTAATGTAACTAATATGGCTGGATTTAGCTCTTGATTATGAAAGCTTACTTAATGCTCTTCCATATTTTTCATTTTTTTTTAACATCATATATGTATAAGAATCTAAGAACAATTAAAGACTGATATCATAAAGACCTAAATATGCCGAATAAATATGTGCTGTGAGCTCTTCAAATAGGCTAAAAAATCATATTGACAACTTGACTCTGGAACTTTTAAACAATAATATGAACGCAGGATGCATTAATTGATTAGTTCTGCTGAATCTTTCGTATATTAGATATTAATTGAACTCATTGAAGCTCAAACACATCTGATAAGTTTGGCTTGTACCTTACTTTATATCCTAAACAATTTGTTTATTGTCTAAGAATCAACAAATTAGCTCGAAATCAAAACTATTCATAGTATTAAAATTTTTATGTCTACGACAAATCGACTTTAAGTTGTTATTAGAGGTAGAAATTTCCCAAAGTATTAAATTTTAATAAATTGGTTTTTATCTAGTTTTTTAGAATACTTCTAAGGTAAAGAGCTTATGTGTAAGAAGACTTAATTGGCGCCTTTTTGTGTTTTCTTTTAC
This sequence comes from Drosophila virilis, assembly GCF_030788295.1. Lineage (NCBI taxonomy): Eukaryota > Metazoa > Arthropoda > Insecta > Diptera > Drosophilidae > Drosophila > Drosophila virilis. Next base: position 22,900,986 of record NC_091545.1, read on the forward strand.
TTATAACTTTTCTAATATTAAGCTGTTTGGATAATTTTCTTTTGCTAAATAAAGTTAAGTAATTGATAAAAAAAAAACTGCAATAATTTCGAATTAGTTTCTTACGTTATTGGTACTCTATATATTTTAGGGCCAAATTAATTTGAAGCCAGAACTCCATTTCATTTTTTTAACTACAAACCGAACCCAAATCTAGACTGAGCCTTCACCAAACTGTATCTTTTTCAAAAATGGATTTATCTTGCCATTTTTGGTAGATGCCAATTTAGGCTAACTATTATGTATATAGATATAGATATTATATATTGAAAAGAGTAAGGCTTTTAAGCACAACTGTCAAATTTAAAACTGGGATTGAGAACGTTCCGGAATTTCTATGTTTTCTCTTTCTATTTCTATTTGCAATCCTCATAATGATACCCTTTGCACGCTAAAAAATCAATCTTTATAGGGTATGCAAATGGGAAGGGATGAATTGTCACCGTTTTTGGCGCTGTCAATCTACCACATTATTTCGGTGGGGAGGTGACCCCTGCTGCCACCGCCCGTTGGGTCCATGTTTTCAGTTTGGGGATAGGCAACACATGCGTATGTCTAAATTTCAAATTTGGCTTCTGTTGCCGCTTAACTCGTGGCATTCTGTGGCGTCATGTCGCGTCTTGTCCAATTTAGGTTCGTATTTATAGGGAAACATATATCTAAGTAGTTGCTAGTTGTGAGCACTTACCATTCCTTTTGTTTGTGTATTGTGTCGAAGATCTCGTCCTCAAAGTCCTGCAGCACATAGAAAGTGCGCCAATCCATATCATTGATAACATCCAGGCCGGTCTCCGACTGGATGACAGGCATGCCAAAGCTCTCGGCTGCCTGCAGCGTGTCCGCATCTTTGCCAGCCTCGCCCACCAGGCAGATGCGTGTGGGCAGCTTTGACATAATGGACATTTCTGCAGATGAGTAGAATGCGTATGACACAAGGCATTAGTATGTTACTCTCGTCTACTCTATATATAGCACAAAGATTATAATGCTTAAAGTGTGCAGGGCACAGTCAGATGACACAGCTCGTGGACGTTGTTTAGTAATTGAGTCTGTTTAAATATACAAAAATTCTCTGTAGGGTTTAAATAATATTATCTTCCGTTTATAGATCTGCTAAAGAAACCAATCATTTTTCTTCTTTCTTTCAATTGACTTTGGTACACTCTGTAAATGGGTTTTACATTTATGCAATCAAATTCATGTAATGAATGAATGAGGTTATATATTAACTTTGTAATAGTTTATAGGTATTTAGTAACTCCGACTAAATGCTTCACACGGCAGATGAGAGCCGCATTTGATATATATAGTATAAACATGTGATTTGTATAATTGATGGGCACTTCAACAGCATCGCCTTCAACCCTCGCACACGCCCTCTTAAGTACTTTTGGCGCAAACAGCTCACTAAATTTTAAGTACACTTTGTTCAAGAGCAGGAGGAGGAGCAGAGAGAGAGAGAGAGAGAGAGAGGTGAGGTGAGGTGAGGTGAGCGTATTCAAAGTTTGGCGCTATGATTTATGGCCATCAGTTTTTGTTTGTTTATGCAAATGGCGAGCTGTGCGGCGCGGCGCACAACAAAAACCAGGAGGGCGAAAACAAAAGCAAATAAATTGCAAGACGAAATAGAAGCAAGTGGAGGATCTCTGCGAGCAACTGTGGCATCCACATCAGCAGCAAATGAAGGGCAGACGACGATGTCGATGTCGATCATTTGGCCGCAATTTTGTGAGCTGTTGACATCAATTTTAATTGTGATCGCCAAGTGCTGATTGCTGTCTATTATTATTATTATTATTACTATTACTATTATTATTATTATTATTTTTGTTATTGTTTGATTTCGTGTTCGTGGCACCCAACCAGCCCCCCCCGCTGTGACCTTCACATCATTGCCGACATGCCGAAAAATGCAAAAACAAGAAAGAAAATGCAGCCGCCGCCAACCATATACACACAACCACCCGCCCGCCCACACGCGCTCTACAAAATTGTTCAAGTGCATGCAATTTCCCCTCCCCACACACACACACACACACATAGCCAGCTACTGTGTGCATTAATTTTATCCAGAATTGTGCAGCTGTAACTGATGCCAATTGCGCTTTTGTATCTCTGGCCGCTCGAGACGACGCAGAGGCAGACATCGGCACTTGTGCAATTGAGAAAAGTCCAGACACGCTGCGTTCCATACAGATGCTCCACCCACCCACCCGTCCCCCCTTTCGGCACGTGGGGGATGAGCAGGAGTTGCATGTGTTGTGTGTTGTCGCCACATGACGCATGGAATTTTTAGAATAACTCAGTTTAACAATGGAAATTTATGGGCATTGCACGTCAAATATTTTGTTGTGCTTATAAAGTTTACACCTTTGGCTCTGGTATGCATTGCATGACATGCACTAATGGCCTTTTTTTTATTGTTATTGCTGTTGCTGTTGCTGCTGTTAGCCAAGTCAGTGAAACAAAAAATAATCGAAGTAATAATATCAGGTGAAACACTTGTCCCAACAACAACTGGACACTATTTATGTGCATAGCACAGGTCTCAAGTTATTGTTAAAAGCCAAGCTAAGAATTCAATAATACGATATGCTGTGGCAACATCTAATGCACAAATGCACAAAGAAATTTGTTTCAATTACATTTTCAGGAAATGGGAAAACATATTTTGTATAATATGTGTGCATTAAAATGAACTCTAATCTAGTATTGAGACTGAGACTATAAGCTTAATTAATTGTAGAAAAACATTAAACTTTTTTAAGTTTCTTGAACAACATTCTTTAAATTAACTGATTGACAAAAGACAAGTTCAAGATGTAAATTTGATATTCTTGTCCCAACAAATAGTTACCTTAACTTCAAGCTTTATATATATCCGATACTGAAATCGGGCGAGTGCCTTCCCAGAGAAATGCATATTAAATTATTATATAATCGAAACGTTTAAACTAAAAGCTTTTAAATGTTATTGTTGGCGGCCTTTTTAATGCGATATGCTTTTTCATAATCATTTCGAGCCAATAATGTATCTTATAAAATTGTGCTTTTAATTGCATTTGTTTTTAATTTATATTCCACATGGTATACATATCATATATATATATATATATATACCGCTCCACCTTCAGCTGAAATAGAGCATTTTCTGCTTGAATTAAGCATATCTATTTGGTCTGTTTGAGTTTGGAAGCGCTAAATTCCTTAAAATGCGAATTTCATTCAGAATTTAATTTATTGTTATTCACACTGCGTAGCAGAATTCGAGACTGGAGAACCAAACACGTTATTCAAAGATGGTTTTTGCTTGTAAATTTCCTGGCATTTGGCAACTAATCTCAAAATCTAGCCTTTTCATACCTGTGCAAAAACCTACGAAATGAAATACCTGTAAAGTCCTCATACACTTGACATAGTGCAGCCTGTTGAACTGCCTCCTGAGCTGCGTATGCGAAGTAGGACCAGGCCTGACGACGAACCGTGACCAAATTGTTCTTGATGTTGCAGCCCTTGCCGCAGGTGAGCTGCGAAGTCGCTGCGAGTGGCAAGTGCAACATGACGAGGAAGCGACGTTTAAGGATCAAACTCTGAATAGCAACTAAACACGAGAACGCAGCCAGCCGGGCGGAAGCCACAGGTGTGCGCCCCCGTCGAACGGACACAAATGCAAATGCAAATACAAATGCAAGTTAAGGGCAGAGTGCGAAACGACCCTCACAGGTGGTGCTTGGGCCTGGCCGAGGGAGATGACGGACGGCAAGAGTTTGCACTTTGGGAATTTCCTTCTGCCATTGCCTGCGCTGGTCTCTCCTCCTCTTCTTTGTCTTCTTGTGCCTCGTTTTCGTTGGTGCGTTGCCAAAAACATGATGAAAAACTAATTGAGTGGCATTTGTATAATGAAAATACTGGGGCTATACACACGCACAGGTTTGGCATTTTGCTAGAGATTTTGTCATATAGACTCATCAAAACGGAATCTTGTAATAAAATTACGTTGTCAGCTGGCAGAGCCTTGACGTAGTCCGCTGCGGCGACGCAGACGCTGAGACCTTCACATGCATGCACACATGCTCACATTTGCGCGTGTGTGTGTGTACAAAATGCCATTAACATTGAGCCGACAGCCGAAAACATTGGCATGTGCGGGCTCTGTTAAGCATATACCGGGAAAGAGGGAAGAAGGACAGAAGTAAAAGCAGCCTGCAAATGTGTGTAGTAGGTAAATCACTAGGCTCTAGTAACAATAACAAAAAAAGCAGCAGCAGCAGTGATCGCAAGAGTGACAGAAAGAGAGAGCGCGAGAGCAAGAGAGGGTGAGAGTACGCAATTTGTTTCCTGCTCTAACCTAAAGAACTCGGCACGGGCAGGCAGGAACTTTGCCGCAGCGGCGTCTGCGCTTTTGGTCGTTATTGTTGTTGTTAGCTTGGTACAGTGCCGGGTTGTTGAGTGCGCTGCGGGGCGAGGGGCGCAATATATTTAGCGCACATTTCTTTTTGATGCGCGAGCCACTGCCATTCACAATACATAAATATGTTTCACACCGAAATAAATTTCAAAAGTAGCTTAAAATTTCCTGACGCGTTTTAACTTTAACAACAAGAAAGTACTAGCAGATATTTATTTGCTGGCAGTGACATTTTTTATGTGTGCTTAACGCCTGCGACATTGAAAAATTCAGAAAAAGAGAAAATAGATCTATGTATATTTATACAAAAGTAAAATAAAAGACAAACAGCGGATGCGAGGCAAAACAGCTGCTGTTTCCCCACCCTTCGCCTTTTCGACTCACCTGTTTTTGATTGCTCCTCGATGGTCTCCATTTCGTTTGAATTGCATTAAATTTTGGACAGACAGACACAGACACACACACACACACACACACAGATACTAATGCACGCACAAAACAGATTTCTGCAGCTTTCGTGTTTAGTTTTCTTTGTTTTTTCAATGACGGTTTGTTTGCTATGTTTTACTCATTGCTTGAATAATGCCCAATGCCATAGCATCTTTGTTTTTGCACAATTAAATTGAACAACGCTTTGGTCAATTAAAAAGCGGCGCGCAAAAGAACACAGACAAGCGCCCACAGTCACAATTTACACACACACACTAATGTACGTTAACAAGCGCTCGCACGAATTTCATTGAATGCAGCAGGCGGCAGGCGGCGTCACTTTTATTTAACACTTTTTGCAATCCTGTTTATGATTTGATTTGAATACACGCGTTTAATTGCACGAATGTGTCTTGTAATTGGTTTACAAATAATTACACAGCGCCTTGTACGTGTTTAGTTTGCTTTCTTTGCAGCGCGTCGGAATTAAAAATCAAAATCAACGGTCAAACACGTCCGGTCGCACGGCTGTTCGTCTCGCTTTATTTTACATAAATGTTAATGCTGCGTTTTCTTCTACTCGATAAGGCACTGTTACGGCACTAAAATAACAGAATATGTTAATGTAATTCATATTCTACTCAAACGGGCACTGTAAATGCAGGAATGTTCATGAAAACCGATAACGATAGGCGAACTTTATTGACAACACTTTTCATTCGATTACTGCATCAGTGCTGCCACACGCAAAAAAAACAACACAAATAACAGCGAACAACACTTGTTGCTGTGACGTCACACACACAAGCGCAGTTACGTCAATGTAGCAATATGCCCAGCAATCTGTCAAACAACCCACCACCAGCGCAGCTACAACAACAACAGCTCACTGACATTTCGTCAATAGGTCCATACATAATTTTGTCATTTTTTCACTTGCTCGCTAAGAAAACGAGAACTTTCGATTTTTACCGCCCAATTAGAGGGCATTTTTGAAAGTGGTTTCGAAAAATGCTCCACCAACCGCCGCCGCCGACGCACAGCATCAAAATAATGTCGGGGGCCGAGGAAAATCGCCACTACTTGCGTGCCTTTATACAAACATATCGCGATATGCCCGTCCTCTGGGACACTTCTCTGCGGGACTACACGAATCGAGAGAAACGCGCCGAGGCCTATCAGCGCCTGGTGCCCATCTATCATTATCTGAAGCGGGACGCCACCGTCGAGGACGTCAAGAAGAAGATCAACACACTGCGCACCAACTACCGCAAGGAGCTGAAGGTTGTGGAGAGCGCTATGCGCACGGGCAGCCTCCATACGCCACGTTGCTGGACATTTCAGGAGCTCGACTTTTTACGCAATACGGAAAAGTTTCTGGCCGTCAATCCGACTTTCAAGAACGAGCCGTCTTTCTCGTTTAACGAGAACTCCAGCTCAACGGCGGCCTTCATGGAACAGCATGCGAACAGCAGCAGCGCGTCCGTGTTACATTATCCATATCGAGGTGGGGCTGGACAGACGCCGAACATCACGGAAATGTTTCACAAATCGTTTGGGCATGTGCAAAAGGTGGATCCACTGCCACCACCACCGCCGCCGCCGCCATCCTCGGGCCTAATGCACCAGCCGCCCCACTCGCAGGGCGACTATACGCCCTCCAAGAGGGCGCGGCAGACGCCGCCCTGCAGCAGCAGCTCGAACAACGCCTCGACCACGACGACAACAGTGAGCACACATAATACGGACGAGCTGCTGAACATTGCCTGCGAATATCTGGCTGGCACCTATCCGGAGGAGGAGTCAATTGCGCGCACCTGGACGCATAAGCTGAAACGTTTGCCGCGCGAGCAGCGTCTGCTCGCCGAGCGCTTCATCAACGAGATACTCTTTGAGGCGGAATCCAACAACTTGCATCGCGGCTCCGTGCAGATCAACAACAGCTTTGAGCCGTATGTGCGCTTTGAGGAGCCGGCGGTCTGTCACGAGGAGCAGGACAAGTCGCAGAGCCCCAGCGTGCACACCTCCTCCGAGTCGACACCAAAGCCCAGCGCCGGCGCCACCACTCCGCTCAACGAGCCGACGAATCCGGGCATTAGAGAGTTCTAAGATTAGGAATATGTTAGCATTAGGTGTTATTCAGTTATTTATTGGCAGAAGACGCAGACAACACATGGCACTGACAAAAAGCTAGACAAATAATCTTTGTAAATAGTTACATGAACCTGATTTGGTTTTCTGGGATGCGGCACGGCTCAATCCACGCGCTGATAATCCACAATATTGCGTGTTAGCCATACATAGGGCGAGGCGCCGGCCAGAAATAGACAGGCGCCGATCACAGGACGATGCAGGATCCAGGCCACGGCCGCAATGGTCAGCGCCAGCGAGAAGGCGATGAGGAAATTGCCCGTCACCGGATAATGCGAATCCGGCGCCAAAGCAATCAACAGCGGCACACGGAGCACTGCAAGCACGGAATAACATTATTATACATAGTTGCCTAGATGTAGTCTAGTAGTATATAGCTTGTATGTTCTGGACTGTATGTATATAAATGTTCGATAAGGGATTTGCTCCGCTTTTGGCACATGTATTCCCGGCCAGGTACTTACATATGACACGCAGCAGCTTTGTATTGCAGTTGACGCCAAAGAAGATCAGCAGCCAGCCGATGAAGCGCCACCACCAAGTGTGAAGCACCTGGGCGCGATACTCCAGGCGGAACACTTCCAGGGCGCTGATCTCGCCCGGATAGACGAGCAGCACGGGCACGCCGCGTGTTGTGACATATGGCTCCAGCTTGTTGCCCTGGAGCCTGCCCACCACGCTGTACATTTCACCCTCCATGCCTGCGTAGCTGAAGAGTATGCGCAGATCGCCAACTTCGGGATTGAACACATCTTCGGTGTGATAGTAAAGGCCCAGATGCAGCTTGATGCCGCTGTCGTCGGGCCTGATGTCCGAGGTTAACTCATGGTAGTTGTTGAACTTGTTCTTCACCTGAGCGCCCAGCTCGTATTTGCCAATGTAGACGGCATCGGCCACCTGGACGGCGCTCTCGATGGGAAAACGCTGCGGATTCGTGTGTCCATGACGATTGTAAAAGTTGCGCGAGTCCACGATTTTGTCGCGCCACTCGCGCGTATAGTAATAGGTACGTGAATCAGCCTCGGTGCCGACGCTCTCGCCAAAGTTATGCTCGACCGACTCTTCCACCCATTGGTACATTTGGACGCGCCGCCTGAGCTTGACCGCCATCAGCTGTATGTTGTAGTCCGGTTCGGTGAGCGGCTCGCCACAGATGATGGGCCCCGATAGATGCACAATGCGATTATCAAAGCTCAGATCCTGCTCCTCCTCGGTGAACTGCATGGAGTAGATGTCGGCGTATGCTTCGTCCAGGGCCAGCATTGTGTGCACCGCGCGTCCCTCATTCCAGTAGAGTACACTGGAGCCGGCTATGAACAGACCCAGGCCGAAGGTCGCGATCAGCCAGTGGGCACGAAATGTTTCGCTTAATGTGGCCATGTGCAATGTTTACCGTTCGGTCAGCATTTAAAAATATTAATAAACAGCAACAAATGCTGTGCCGCCGGCAATTCCTCTCAATACAAACTGTGCAAGTCAGAGGCCGCCAATTAGCCAAAGCAACGCCGTCAAAGCAACAGCTGTCAGTGTCAGCTGTTCGAAATTCGAAATTCAAGCATTCGAACATCCAAACAAATATTACAAATTGAACTAAGAATGTGTAGCAATAGTTTAACTGATTATCAATTCACAAAAGCATTTAAACATGGAAAATTCTGTTCGGTCTACAAGGCAAATTGTACTGTCAACGATCGTGTTGTAGTTATCAAGAAGTTTTCGCTGGAACAGGAAGATGATGCCGAATTGAAGCGACTCTTCGCCGAGATCCAATGTTGTCGCCAATTCAAACATCCAAATATCAATGAGATACTCCATAGTTTTATTGTGGACAGCGATGTATATGTCCTGTATCCGTATATGTGCTTTGGAACGTGCCAAATTTTACTCGAAAGCATTTTTACGAATGGACTGCCAGAGCCTCTGATAGCATTGATTTTTAAGGATGTCCTCTCCGCCCTTATGTACATACACACGAATGATTTTGTCCACGGATCCGTCAGAGCCCATCATATATTACTGGACAGCCAGAAAGCAGTATTATCGAATTTCCATGAGAGCCGCAGTTTCATAAAACATGGCAAAAAGAAACCGGTTCTACATGGCATCTCCCATGAGAAGAATTTAAACTGGGCTGCCCCGGAAGTCCTAGATCAGAATGTCCATGGGTTTACCGAGAAGTGCGATATCTACTCCGTGGGCATAACGGCCTGTGAAATGGCCAACGGCATTCAACCGTATTCGGAAACCCAGCCCACACTCATGTACACGGAGAAAATACGCGGAAATGTGCCATCCCTGCTAGATAGATCGACGTACACCATGCTCCTGGATGACCAGGGTAAAATGCCATTTGAGAATGCAACAACAAGAAGAACCTATGAGATTTTCAGTCAACGTGTGCTCACCGACGATTTTCATCAGTTCGTGGAAATTTGCCTGAATCGAAATGCGGAGAATCGTTGGAGCGCCAAGAAGCTAATGACGCACGCATTCTTCAAGCAATGCCGGCACGTCTCCATCTCGGATCACATCAAGAAATGCCGCAGCGAATCGCAAAACAATTCCTTAATAGACGACGAAAGCATCGGGCCACTGGACGATCATGCACAGGAATGCCGCGAAGATGTTCAATGGAATTTTTAAGAAACTTAATTCTGGCTTATAACTTAAATAAAACAAAACCAAGATTTTAGACAAAAGACAAGTTTGAAAAACTTGTTGTTTTTAACTTTAGTTGTTTTTTTACACGCCATTCTAATTTTGATTGTTGACCAATTGGTTAAATTGTATATAATTATAGACTTTTAGAAGAATCGCTCGTAAAAAAATTGTAAATTGTCAGCTATGCGATTCAATTGAAATCCATAATTTATTTCACATAATTTACTATAATATAAATGTGGCTTTATTTACAGTACATATTCTTGTGTTTGTTATAATTATCCATTAATAAGTTGCTCGATTCAAGCCAAAGCTAATGCGTAAGTTCGCCTTGTTATTCGCCATATTTTGCGTTTAAATCTTGTAAAATTGTATTTCCCGTAAATATCTATTTGGAATGTGCTTGAATTGAACATAAAAATTATATATCACTTGTCGCCTCTAGAAACAAATCGATGTGAGGTGGAAAACAAGTTATAAATGTTGGTCTTGCTGTTGTTTTTTTTTTTTTTATTACGTATTATTAAACAAAATTAATAACAATTAGGCGTAATCTGTTCAACTAAAATTAAAATTATTTAACAAATAACTAATTAGAAATTGCTTGGTTTTGTGTGGTGTTTCGATTTTAAACTTAAAATAAAATTAAAATTCAACTAAATATTTGGACAAAAATCACGCACAAATTGCTTTAAAGTTTAAACGGTGCGCTCTTTAGTACGCTTAAGGTTTTCTCTTCTTTTTAAATACATCAATATAAAACATAACTGTCTATAGAGCGCGTAAAATGTACAAATTTAAATTTAAAATATATAAATATATCATAGTATGATTTAGCGGGCTATCACTGATAAATAACATTAGTATTTTTTTCTTTTAATTTCTATATATATGTTTATATATATTTTATGTGAAGCATATTAGTTTTGTATTGTTTAACGAAAATGTGTTAGTACCCGGTTTTATACCTTGCTTTAACTTTCTTTCTTTTCTTGGCAATGCTAGGGCGCATCGTACTGTAAATAAGTTTGGGAATTTAAAAACTAAATTAAGGTAGTTGTTTTTTTTCTAGCCTGCAAAACTTGTAACTGCTTAGGTCGGATTTCCATATGTATGTATATGCGTATATACCATATACATATGCATAACTTTGTTTTTATAAATATATATAGATTACTTAAAAATTAAAATAGTTTTAACGTTGACTAACATGCCACACAATCAAATAACTCTTATCGCCTCGATTTTCAATCGTTTGATTTGGTTCCAGTTGAATACTGTTCTCCATATCATTGTCATCTGTAAAAGTTGAAGGAAATTTAATTAGTATATCAAGTTAGGCAAAAGTTGGATTATAATGTACACATAGTTAGTGCTGCAGCGACAAAACTACAAAGGATCGCAAATTGCTGTCTTGATAATTATATTATACAAAAGCATTTAAGAGTATTATTATATTATGTTTGCAGCGCATCAAAGTTTTTGCTGCTCAACTTGATTGACTTTTAATATCGTCTGCGTGGTTAAGAGTTGAATAGAATTTAGTTTAGATTAGTAATAGATTTTCTTTTTAATTAGTGAGAGTGCGCGTTTTGTTTGGTAGTTTGTAGAATAGCCATCAGTTTATACAGTTTAAAAATATATTAAGCAAAACTAAATAAAATACAATTAGCTACATATTAAAAAAATTAACTGTTAAGGCAGCTACAACCAAAAAAACTAAAAATTAAAAAACCGAATTTGAAAAGAAAGTTAAATTATATGTTTAAACTTATATATAAAACAACGTAGATATTATTTGTACAATTGCTTCCTTCATAAAATACTCGAGAAAGACAAATCACAAGAACACCAATGAGATCAGTTTTGAACAAGTTACAATTTCCACTTGTGACCTGGGTGGAGTTTTTTTTGGAACTGTGTGACAAAGTGCAGAAACATGTGGACGGGGAAAACGTGATAATCAACAGAAAGAAATATAAAAAAAAATACATTTAACATAAATTTGCATAAACCTTAGGGTCTTTCGATCAGGTCACACACACGCATGGGCTCAGATAAATGCTGCATTCCAAATTTGAGCTTGGGCCTACGGGCGGGCGGCGCGACTACAAATTGAAGGTACTGAACGGCCGGCAAAGTTAAACGAAAAGAAAATGCGATTAAATCAACGAAAAAGAATACACAACAATACAACAAAAAAAAACTAAGCAAAAATAACTCAAAAACATAAAAAACAGCGCAAATCAAAATATATAAACAAATGTAAACCGAAGATCAAAATCAAAAGCAAGGCTTACGTATCGACTTTCCAAACTATCAAATGCGCTGCATTATCACTAGCATCGTATTTTTCATGTCCTGCAGAGGAATATGGAACGATTATACTATATATTGCATATATATAGACAGATAAGGAGAAAGAGAGCGCGCGCTCGCTGATTTTTTGGCTGCCAATTGGTTAACTAGAGCTTGGACGGCCGCTGGCTCCACTTACTTATGCGAAAATCAATATAACCCTCGCCACCGCACATGACCAACATGTCGGGTCGCTTGTTGCTAAAGGTGAGCGTGCCATTCGGCTGCTGGAGCATGGGCACGGATACAAAGAACTTGACCGCATCGCGATGGCCATGGAAGGACAGTTGAGCATTGGCCATGCAGCACAATGGCATGTGGCCATGTGGATCAGCTGGATAGGCCAAGAGAAACGAGTATTAATTAATGTGTAAACTTAGTTTAGTCGCAATCGCTGCTCACATGACTTTTGCTGCATCTCGGCCAGGGGCACGGAAATGATAACGCCATTGCTGGTGCCGATCCAGAGGCGATTGCACGAGACCATCAGCGCTGTGATGCGCACAAAACTAAAGCCCAGCTTGCCGGTGCCCAGCATCTTGGAAACATACGGCTCAATGTCCACATCCTGCTTGTGCTCAAATGTATGCGTATTGTACAGACGCAGCGTGGAATCCAGGCTATGAAAGCAGAGATTGTATTATTTGCGCTTGACTGGAGTTGAGCTAGTTGTGTTTACCGTATGGATACCCAAACGCCGGCACCTGTCGCTGCCATTTGGCGCACTTGGCTCTCCTTGCGCGGATGCGCGTCCAGCGAGTGTACAATGTTTAGCGATATTGGATCAACAATAAAGATCTTGTTGCGATGCGCGGCCCAAATGCGCTCGCCGGCCACACAGAGGCAACGTATCGAATGATTGCGATCACCGACCGTAACCAGGTGATAACTATTCAGATCCCATTGGCCGTCTGTTTGGCGGCGAAACACGGCTAACTGAGCATTGGCCAGCGCAACAACAACACGCGCCTCCACATGGACAATCGCCAACACCGCATCGGGCAGGAGCACCTTGTGCAGACACTCATGCCAGCGCCCCACACTGCTGTGCACATATAGCCAACCGTCCTGGGCACCTAGCCACATTGTGGGTCCCACTGAGCTCATGGCCGGCTCTTCGCGCTCCTTGGTGCCCAGTATGGGATTCAGTGATTTGATGCTGAATTGGACATTGTTGCTGCTGTTGTTGTTGTTGACGTGATTGTGGCTGTTGTTATCCGAGCTGCTGGGCAGTCGCTGCGGTGCACCCGGCAGCGCCTGACGTATCTTAATAGCTTCTACATTGGCCAGCGGTTCGGTTGCATCCACGGCGGGCAGTTGCTCATTGGATTTCTCCGTAGCCTCTTTGGCCACTGCCACGCCCACAACAGTAATTGGCGCCGGCACCTCCTCCTCCAGGGAGTTTTGCTTGCTATTGCTGTTCTGATCGGATTTGGGTTTAACGCGCACAAACTCCACCTTGCCAAGCAGCTCAGTACCCTCGCCTGGTCGTTGCAGCATCTCGCCCGCCTTGACCACCTCCGATTGCTCCAACAGTGCATAGTCACTCTCCATGGCGCCCTGCACGGAGGCAATGCACAGCAGATGCGATGCGCATATCGGAAAAGCATCCAGCACCGTGGCCGACTGATTTGCATCCACCACACTGACCGTACTAGCGGCATGAGTGCTGGTGCAGATCCATACAAACGAGCTGAGCTGCGTCTCGGGCTCAAGAGTCTCTAGGCTGGCACGTGCCATTTGACGATCCAGCGCCTCGGCGCTGTGTTCCGCCGTCGGGCTAGATATCTCTGCAATTTTGAGCGTTGAGCGCGGCGCATATGGTGAATCGGGGGGTATCAGCGATTGACCATCCTTTGTGAAGCCACCCTGCAGATTGACACCTGCCGCACAAAATACTTTCATGTGCGGCGATGCCTCGGCCAGGGGATTACAATAGACGGGCACGGGCACGCCACCTGAGTGCCGACTTGGATTGGCATCCTGATTCGTCTTGTTTATGGGCAAGCTCCAGCCGTAGGCATGCAGTCGTCCGTCCTCCTTTTGCACATGGGCACGCAGTTGGCGATATTGTTCACGCCGCCTCGCGTTGATGCGCTCTGAGCTGCCCTCTTCCGAATAATCCTTGGCCATGATTAGTGCATTCGCAAGCCCGGCGCTGGCCGGATGCGGCGGTGGCTGTGAACCGGCTATGGCAAGGCGATTGTCGCTTCCTCCACGGCTAGGTGATCCATGACTGTGGGCAGGGCTTCCTCCGCCTGTGTGACGAAACATCGGCCCCCCTCCAAGCCCGTCGGCGCCGCGCTCCGACGAACGATTGGAGTGGCTGTTCGGTAAGTAGAAAACATTCAATAGGATACCCCTGGCCAGTGTAGAGTACACATGGAATACTCACGTAAAAAGATTACTAAAGTATTGCCAAATGCCTTGCTTCGACTTCTTGTCCAAATTGTCCACAGTGCGCGAGGCGCGCAGTATTTCCGTCAGGCGCACCGCCTCCTGCAGTTCCATTAGCCGCTCCTTGTACTGATTGCGCTCCATTAGCACCATTGCCATTTCCACGCGTGTAAAGCGTTTGCGCTGCGCCAGCGGCACATCATTCTCCTCCTGCTCGGTGCCTGACACAGAGAACGAAGACATTAATTGGTTGTGTTTATCTTGGGGTAGCAATCTGTAGCAACTTACTTTGCTGTTTCACCTGCTCCTTGGTCTTCTTGAGCTCATCTTCTAGTTCGCCGATGCGTTGCCTGAGCTTGGTACGCGACTGTTGCATAGCATTCAGTTCTTCGCGCACAATTTCTACCTCACCCGTCAGCTCATCCACTTTGACAATTAAATCGTCCTTGACAATGTTGAGTGCATTTCTGTGGCGATTGATTGATTGACATAAGTGGATCGATTCTCATAGTTGTCCACTTAAATTAGTCACACTTACTTGGTCGCTAGCAGCTCATTATTCTCCATTATAAGATTCTCCACCTCTTTGCCCATGCCTGGAAAATTATTTATAATGCTATTAGTAAAGCAAATCAAATTGATATGAAAAACATTATTAAATGAGTTTTGGGGTGTGGAACGCATGAGAAAGTTATGTGGAACGTAAGAAAATGGAACAAATTATATGGATCGAATTGTTGGATGGAAGTGAAACATACGTGGAATATAAATGGATTTTGTATATCAGATCAAAAGACATGCATAACATTAGTGAAAAAACGATAAACGTAAACTGGGATAAGCAGAATTGATGTAATTCGAAATCAAAGTCAAAACCCGAACCAAAACTAATCTTAACAAAAAAAAAATATCAAAATAAAACGAATGGTAACTCAAAACCAAAACTATGATTAATCCAAAACATGGCTAGATCACCCGCTAACACCAACAGTGAATTTTAACTGAAGTTTAAAGGCGCAGAGAAAGAGAGAGACTAGAGACTAAGAGACACTACTTACATAGAAAGAGACTAGAATAGTATGGAAACTTTAGGTATGAATAAATCGTATCGCACTTGAAAACTTACCAAAATAGTTGTCGTTAGCTTTGATATTTTTTTGTTGTAGGTGTCGGTGTTTTGTGTTTGGTTTTTGTACAAAAAGAGTTTTTTTTTTTTGGGTTGTTGTTTGGGAACAAGGATTTTGGAATAAGTAAAATGGTTTTGGTATAAAAAGAGAAATTTAAAATTTCATTAGAGGTCAATAAATATGATATTTTATTAGGCTTTGCAATGGTGACAACAGTATCTCGAGCACATCAATTCCAACACATATCACAAAACAAGTTTCGTTAGAGTATCCGCCTGTTTTCTATATATTCTTATATATTTTTTTTTGTTCAGTCGATTATCGTATGATATTTGATGTATTTACAGGTTATATAGATGATTCCATATATGTAGGAATTATATGGTGTTGGTGGTTGAGTTTGTTGTGGTTGTTGTTCTTGGAGTTGGTCTTGTGTGTGGTACCTACCTGAGGATGCGTACTCTCCGGGATGTACCCAGCTGCCTATTGCGGGAAGAGACACAGAGAGAGAGAGAAAGAGAAAGATGGTGAGACAAGTGGACAAGTAACCATGGAGTCCCAGCAGATTTGAGTGTGCGTTTGTGTTTGTGCATAGCAAACATTCAAAGAGAGACAAAAGAGAAATTAAAAGATTGCATTGAGAAAACTTTGAGGCAAGCGCGTGCTCGAAATCTAATTGGCGTCCGAGCAGGGATCTATCGCTTACCTGTAACAATCTCATTCTCTTCGCTCTCTTCGTTATCCTGGAAGGACAATTCTTGGTATAGATTATTGTCCGAGCGCTGTTCCTTTTTGGTGGTCGAACGACCAACTTGGATTGGTTCGGGTTTATTTTATGTATTGGCGGGTTCGTTTTGTTTTTGTTTGGTTTTTTTTTTTAGTGAAGTTAACACAAACACAAAAGAAAGTAGAAAATTTGTTGGAAAATTAGTAGAGTTGCAGGTTAGCTAAAGGTTCAGCCAGATGGTAGACGCCTCCACCTACCATTTGCGGGCACATTTGGCACAACGGGACTCATATCTGGACTCTGCGGCGAGGTGGCCTGATGTTGTTGCTGCAGCGCATCTGTTGCGGCGCCACGTTCCACGGTGCCAGCCAAATTATCTAGTTCATTCTGCAGGGATGGCGGTCCCGAATCATCCGACTGGCTGCCTACGCTGCAAATCGTCTCCGTGTCCAGCATAACAGAATTCTCCAGCGAGGCAAAGCCATAGGAGACGGGGCCGGAGCTGCGCGCCACTGGGTTAAGTCGCGCCCGACTCACCTCCATGCGATCGGAGGCATTGCTCATTTGTGAGTGCGTCGAGCCCATCAGCATTTTGGTACGTTCCATGTAGTCCACATGGTTCTTGAACAGTTCTGTGTAGCGTTCGTGCAGCCTGGCATATTCCTATGTGTGGAATTGTGTGTGTGAGTTCAAGATGAAAGTTAGCAAAGGTCAACAACTGGTTTATGGCTGGCTGCTTTACCTTTTTGAGGTCCGCCTCTCGCTCCTCCAGGCGACTGGCATGCTCCACGCTGTTCTTGTGCTTCAGCTCCAGCATGCGCACTATGCTCTCTAGGGACTCCAGACGGCTTGCCAGCTCTTTGTTCTCCTGTTCAGCCAAGTCCTCCGCCTCCAGCAGCTGCATTAAGTGAAACGTTTTTATGAATTGCTGATTTCAATTGCAACTTTCGAGCTTGTCTTACTTTTTGCTCGGACTGCTTGCGCGCGCTCTTCTCGCGCTCATACTGGGTAACCAGCTGTTCATTGTCCTCGCGCAGCAACTCCACCTCGACATCCTGTTCTTGATTGATGCGATAGGAGGCATCCAGGCACTCCAGCACGTTTACAAGCAGCGGCATTAGGTTCTTAACCACATCCTCGTCGTAGCGATTGATCATTCGCTCGAACTCCTGATAAATGCTGCCAGCCAGCTGCTGCACCTGTAGAGTGAAGGAGTCAAAGAGAAGTGCATCAATTTCAAATGCAAAGCCACAGAAACAACAACGACAAGACAAAGTTAGTGCGAGATAGAGATAGATAGAGAGAAGGAGAGAAATTAGAGTAACACGGTCGCACTTTTAATGTCTCAATTAAAACCTTTTGTAATTGCGGTTTGCGGCTGCTTTGTTTTATGAATGAAAAACTCCCAAATGAAAGGCAAGTTAAGCGTTGCCAGACCCCGCGATGACCCCACAGATGGTTAAGTAAGAGCAGGCAATGGGAAAGCTGGAAAGGTCAAAGTTGAAAGCTTCCCATGCCATTCGGTTAGTTAAAAAACAAATAAAACTCAAAATAGTTGCAAAGCGTAACAGAAAAAATATTAAAAAAGAAAATTAACGAAATAAACAATTTGAAATATCGTGCGTTTAGTTAACATATAAAGTGAGACAACAATTAAAAAGGCACCAAAAATTTTGAACTCACGATGCTGACAACCTGTTCATTCTGAAAGAGAAAGAAAAAAGAAAGAGAAAAGGGCACATATAAAAAACTCAAGTTAAATCAAATTAAAGTTAACACATAAGACAAATAAAAATAATTGAAACCCACAAAGTGCATACCCCTATGAGAAATGCGAGTGCATATTAAATATGAGCATGAAATGATATTTAATATTTAAGTTTCAAATTAAACATATAAATTACGTGAAACAAAATAAATAAAAATTAATTTCGGACTGCCGAACATCAAAATACCCTGGCAGATAAATGGCGAGGTGGTAGAAATTATTCATAAAACATAGTAAAATAAAGCCAAAACATAAATTGAAAATTAATTATAGTAGGTATATACTTTATGGCATCGGAAATGTCTGATAACAAAATTGCTGTACCTTCTACTAGTAGAATTGTATTCAAACTCTGGTTAAGGCGTTTAATCATGTTTGGTTTTCCGCAATAAAATAATGTTTTATTCAAGGCTGGGCTCGATATGCTTATAAGGCCAGCTGGCTTATGCATAGAAGCTATTTCTGCTCTCCAGTTGTTGGAAGTTTAACCAGTTTTATAGCCAAGCAGCAGCAGCAGCAGCAACAACAAAGTTGGATAGCAAATGCGTCACAGCTGTGACGGAGTCGCTTGAATGAGTTAAATCGAGTTGGTTTGACGCAGTTAACAGGTAACTCAAGCGGCATGTGAAGCATGTGTCTGTCTAAGGGGATTTGTAAGTGACAGCTTGATGATGAGCTCATGCTCTGCGCATTTGCATGGAGGGCAATCCGATTAAATCCCTTGCGAAGCTGATTAAGTGCAAAAATCAATGACGACTCTTTGATTGCCAGACAAAATAGAACAAGTGGGCATGCTCTAGCAGAGTGTTCGACTAGGAGATACCCTAGGCTAAAAAAAACCTTAACTAAAAACCGATAAGCATTGGCATTGACTTTAGAGCAACGGGAAGTTAATTAATATTTTCCCTAGCTATTGGACGAACGGACATATCTACGGGTATGATAAGGCCAGGTTGCAGATTATGAGAGAATAAATATATACTATTTTGGGTCACGTTGATCCACACATAAACATTATACCCTTTTCTTTTGCGCAATGAGTACTGAGTATATAATCAAGGGGGGTGTTGGGGATTGAAACGAAAGAGGGGAATGTACATAAAAATAAACTGCTAAGCGAATTGCGTGAGGCAACATTAAATTAGGCAAACGGACGTTTTATTGATTTCTATTCTCTGCCACAACTACCTCTCTCTTTTCCGCTCACTCTTTAAACTCCTTTTTCGGCCAGCCTTTTGGCACTTGTGAATGTCAATGACTCGCGCTGGGGTCAGCTGATGCATAATAAACAAGCCAAAGAGAGAGAGAGAGAGAGAGCGGAAGTGAGAGATAATGGCAAAGTTAAATAGTTGGCAGACATATGTAACTGAGATAGTGGCACTTCCTGTGAGGCATGGCACATTATCTTGTGTCTGGGTACAATTATGAGCAGCGCACTTTACTTGTTAAAAGATATGAAAAGTCTTATCACATAAGCATTGCCCGCATGAATCAGTTGATAAGACGCATGTATACCTTCTCGGACATGACCATATTGTTGTCCTCGGTGCCGTAGACCGTTTCAGCGCCCGACTGTGGTCCACAGTTATTGAGCATTGTGTCATCGTTGTCCATCATGTTTGTGTTGTTGTTGTTGTTGTCTTTGCTTTGGGTCTCTATGTTGTGCCTCTTCCTTAATTACGCATTCAAGTGTGGGTGGCTGTGGCTGTGTGTATGTGTGTGTGTGTGGGGTTGGGTACACACTGTCACACGTCACGCGTTATGCAGCTTTCAACCCCAAACAACAACAAAACACTGTCCAGCTACTGTGTGTGCTGCACCCACACATGCACACACACTTACATACACAACATATACTACGTCAATACAGGTGCAGTCGTTTGGCTATTTGTTCTCGTAGTGTTAATAAGTTTTCTTTTTGGTGTATATTATATAGCTCGATTATTTTTAATATAATTGCATTTTCTGGTTGTTCTGCGTGTCACTTATTTGCGTTTTTCGCTGTGGCTATGTTTGGCCATCATCCTCTTGCCCCCTCCATTTGCGACGTATATTTGACTACTTTTCATTTTTTCGCGAACTTTTTTCGCACGTTACCACTGATCATAGCATTTGTATTTTATAGCTACGGCATAACCACATAGCTGGAGTATAATTTAAAGCACTTTTAACAATAAAACGCGTTATTTTCAGCGCATTTTGTACAATAAAAATTGAGGGAACAGCAGGCGACCGACCGATTTTCGTGATTGGTGAGAAATGACTGCAGTGTTGGCAAACGTCTAAAAAGAGTCAAAGTAACCATGTATCGCAGCCCTTAAACTATCGCACACAAGTATCTATCGATATATCGATTTCGCTCATGACACGCTGTCATTTGACGTTTGTGTTGTTGCTGGATTTCGCTGTCGCAGCTGTTTTGTTTCATTTTTGCATTTAATAAATTAAATCCAACATGGTTTTTGTAAAAAACTGGGAAGACTTCGAAATCGCTGCCGAAAACATGTACATGGCGAATCCGCAAAACTGCCGGTACACCATGAAATACGTGCACACCAAGGGACACATACTGCTTAAAATGACGGACAACGTGAAGGTATTAAATTTTGCTGAACAATAAATGAAATGTCCTGATGTACGTACAAATTTACTTGCAGTGTGTGCAGTATAAGGCGGAAAACATGCCCGATCTAAAGAAAATTGAGAAAATCACAAGCAATCTGGTTGGTCATATGGCATCAAAGGAATAGATTAACAACAAATTGGCCACGGCAGCAGTTTGGACCGAACGAAACAACAACAATGTAAATGATTTGTTGTTGTTGCTAACTGGACTGATCGCCGTGTGTTTCACCTACACTTGTTTAGTTTTTAAGCGCACTGGCCCCAAAGGCGGCTAAGCATGTGGCAACAAGAGTAGTTACTGTTTAAATAACATTTTATAAATGTTAGCTCTGTGCACAGCAGCCAGCCGAAAAGGCGCCAGTGCAGTTTTAAAATTTATTGTACTTTTGTATTTATTGTAATGTAAATGGGTGCAGTTAGCTGCATTATAGTGACATATTGAAATTAGTCCACATTTCCATGAAATGCTTTAAACGAATTAAATGGTGTTTTATAAGAAAATTGCTTGTTTTTAAGTATCGATTATCGGCTTTGGTAGCGCAATATATCGGCAAACACAATATGAACTATAGAGGGCGCTGTCAAGCCGTTAGCAATTTAAACGTATCAATGCACGAAATTAAACAATTGTTTTATTTTTGAGCAACATTTTACACTTGTAAGCTAGGTAGTTTTGTAATTTTGTCGCTGCCACTTGGGTACAAAAATGTTAATTGCCTAGCCATTAAAGCGATTAAACAGCCAAAACAAACAATTTGCAATGCACAGGTGTGTATGAGTCAGTCAAAGGTGAGTGCGTGAGCGATGCGAAAGAACGTTGATGTGATGCTGCGGCTGCTGCTGTTGCTGCTGTTGCTGCTGTACCTCAGTCGCTGACCGCAGTTACTCACTTAATAAGCGAAGAGCAAATATTTGTTTATTTGCATATGAGACACTCGAGTTTATTTGCCACAGGAGATTGACAGCAATGCGAGCTGCGCAAGTTTGATGCCTCAAATCATGAGATCAGAGACAGAAAGGCAGAGCGAGAAAGAGAGAGAGAGGGGCGATCAGTAGCCCTGTCGGAACAGCAAAGTGTTGTTGACCAAATGCCACAAGAAGTGTTTGCCCATGCAGAATGAGTGTGCGGCTGCAACTAGGCAACTCAGTAGCCACTTTGGATTAAGGCAACTAAAAACGTTTGTTTGACCCAAAGAACGAGAAACGTTTGGAACGGATCGTTCGGCCGCTTTTGATCAACGTCACAGGCCCTACACTTGCAGCTCAAGCAGCCTGACACTTGGCTTTGATTAGAGCCCGTCGAAGCCGACGACGACGACGACGACGACGACGATAACGACTTACACCTGACTGTTTCCGGCCCCCAGGTCGACTCTAGTGCCGCGAGACAAGCTCGTTTGGCTTCTGTTTGTCGACGCGATCCGACTGCCAGCCAGTCCAGGGCCCATTTGGAGGCATCTTTATCGGATGTTTGTGTTTGCCGTTTTGTGCTTTTGACTATGTTGTTTACCGTGCATCCATTGCAATCACAATCATATACCCCCTTGAAGCCCGCTGCAAATGCCAAATCGTAAACCACAAATGCAGTCCGGGCTCATAAATTGAAGGCAACTAATACGAAATCTACAAATCAAATAAATAAACAGCCAATCTGAAATATATATGATGAGAGCGTGCAGCCGAGGGCTACTGGTATTCGACAAAAAAAAAAACAAAAAACCATAAACGCAACATTCAACGATCGTTACAAGTCGATAAAGAAGCCACCAACACCACCAGCTCCATTGGCTTTAATTAGGCACAGTGGCTGGCCATAGAGAGGCACATAAAGAGTTACCCACGCTGCGATAAACTTGACAAATAACATAAATGCTTTTTATTGCGGGTGGTGTTTGGCTGACTTGGGCCTTTGGAGGGGGGTCTTGGGGTGCGTCTCGGGGTGCCCTTCTCGTAAGCTTGCTCAAACAACAGCCAACCGATGGACTGGGTGTACTTACTCCTGGTATTACGCCGTTGCATGCATTTTATGACACCCACTGGCGTCAATTATAAAGATATTTAAGTACAGTTAGCTAGCAATTAGACGGGGCTCTGTCGACTGCACATGGCAAAACAAATCCCTGAGATTTCGCTTTTATATATATATAAATTACGGCCATCGATAGTCGGTCATATGACAATTAGTTGTAAATTAAGACCATGTCGCGTTGCCTTATGCAAGTGCAAAAAAAAGTAACTAAGACAACTTAATTTAGCGCGCATTGCAAAAGGCTTCAACAAGTTAGTCGGGTGCAACCGACTGCCCAATACTCGCTCACAGTCTCAGTTTAAGGTATATTGAGTGGCCTAGTTCTTGGGTCGACTCTTGGAAAAGCTTTACAGCGGCAAGGTCCAAGAATCTTAAGCCCAGTTATACACAAAATTTAATGAAACAGAAATTCAAAAATTGTTTAGCTAACATTAAAAACTTTTTAAGTTAGATCCAGCTTCAAAGCATAAATAATATAGGTCCTAAAAATTGCCTGTATGTTAACACAGATAGATGCCATATTTTGTGGAGTTCAAATCCAACCTGTATTTTGAGTACGGATGCCAAATATTTCGGTACAACAAACAACAAGAAAATAAAATTCGAACCAGCTTTAGCAGTTAGCTGGTTCAAACCATAAAAAAAACACTGACAAATTATGTTGTATTTGCATTTTGATGCATAAATCGAACCTAAATTCATTTGGCCGCAGTTCCTTCTTAACATGAACTGAAGCCTAGATTGAAAAGCTTTATTTAAAATGTGATAATATATCGAAATTGGTTTTTAAGATTTTCCAAGCCCCCTTAACACCATACCAGTCGCTAACATATAAGACTATAAAAATGTTAAAATGAAGTCGCGTTCAGATGCCCCTTTCACTTTGGGAACGAGTATCAAAATGGGCGACACAAGCAGTTGGATAGCCGAAAGAGCAGAGAAGCTTTGAGTCGGCCTCCTTTGCCGTTGGGTTGACCAAGTTTGCATTGATGAGTTTCCCTTCACTGTGGTCGTCCACTTGGACTGTGCAAATAAGCCACGTTTAATTATGACCATTAGCCACTGTTGAGCGGCTACCGTTTTGAGTCAATACACTGCAAACGGCTCTTGATGGATTTTCGGACTTTTTTAAAATTTCGCTTTGTTGTGCAAATGGCGAGCGCAACGGTGACGACCCAATGGTCGATAATGCTCATTAATGAGCACCTCATTGACGCAAGCCATTGACCGAATTGTGATATGCCCGATTGTTGTGACTCATTCCCGAAGGAGGGGGGCTAAAATATGTATTATACTACTTACTTTTAAAGTGTGGTTTATCATCAGCATGATTTTTGATTAAATATGTGATTAGTGTGGCGAAATGAAAAGGTTTTAAGGAAGCGTCTAAATGTGGCAATATTCGGTATATGTATATACTTTAATATAGGACATGTACTTCAAGTTACCAAAATAATGTCTCTTACTTTGTATAAAAACACCAATCAGGTGTTTTCTAAAATCCTATTTAATTAAATTAATCCCATTTCCCCTCTATTAAGTGTATGAAGCGCAAACAAAAAGTAGCCCATGAGAATTATTACAGGCAAACATTAACTCAGAAATAAAAAATATAAGAATGTAAGAAAAACATAAAATTATTTGCTTTCATTAAAGAAAATAATAAGAATCATACTGAAAGCAACAGCGTATAGTTAAAATGAGCCAAGAGTCATGATTTTATATTAAATAAAAAAAAAAAAACATTTTGTTATATTTGAATACTAGATTTATAGAAACACATTTTCAATAAAAATTAAGTCGGAAGCTACAAATTAAAAACAAAATTGTTTTTGATTTTTGTTTTTAGTAAACCTCGGAACTTGAGCTAGCTAAGCTAAAATTGATTGAATCAAGATACTTATATTGAAAATGGCGTAACTTTCTTTATTTAAATGCCAATTGCTTGACTTCATCTTCTAAAGAACAGTACAAAAAAGTGACTCCTGCTATAGAGGTTTTTTTTCTTTATAAGCATATCTTTTTTTTTGTCCATAATTGATTCATACAGTCACAATTATTATTTAACACTGACCCATAGAACACGTTGTTTTTTTAGTGCGCTCACTTCCTGGCTGATTTTTCGCATTCAGAATCGTAAAAAAATAAACATGAATAACCGGAAGAGGCCACAGCTCTGGACTTTGCTTGACGTCAAGCCGTGCCCTTAGTAATGCATGTAGAGCTATTATCAATATCAATCATCATTTTGTTATAGCTGGCTAATCAATGTCGGTGACACAATGTCTATAAGGAAACAAAATATCATTTCATTATAATTGAATCACTTTACAAGCGATACGGGTTTTTTTTTAAGAAATCGCTTAGCTATCAATATGTTATAGAAATACTAAAGTTAATTGGAAACTGAAATTCAAGAAGGTGAAGTAAACAGATTTGTCATAGTATTAGAACCGAGCACATCGATTTGGAAGGGCGGAGTGTTCCGCTTTTGGGCACTCTCCGAGCTATCGGAGCACACAAATCAAAATCAAAATAACAGAAAATGTAAGGTGATTTCCAAGTGGTTGTTGTTGTTGTTATTGTTGATAAATGCAATTGTTGTTAATAATACATGCTATATACGGTTATATACGACTTTTGGTTGGCTCGCACTCGTAACATGTTATTTATAACAAGGCATTTGGATGGTAGGCCCAACGTTGGCAGTCGCCTGGTAAATCAACGTCTATGATTAGAGCTTAATACCATCTTGATAGGCAGCTGTGGCAAATTGATAAATCAAATATTTTTACTATAACTGGCGGATCGGCGGCTTATCTTGGGAAAACCAATCTACATGAAATCGTACGCTAATCACTAGATTTGCTCGCCTCGAGTGCCCATTTCCGTGCGGTAGCTTTCCAAAAGCATGACGCGTTTTAAAACGCGCCCAAAAACGCGCCCAACTTCAACTACAGCTTCAGCTTTTGGATCTTCACCGCATCCGCAGCTGTTTACCCATTAGCGTTTGGGGCGACTAAAATGTTTGCGCTGCGGCGTCGCCTTCGTGGTTGCCGTCTGCCTTTGGGTGGGGCGGACTCGGAGTCGGAGCCGGAGCCAGAGTCGGAGTCGAGCATAAAATCATTTTCTCTAAGCATTTTTGGCATTTATTTACCTACGAATTATTGCAAATATAAGTACAGAGCGGCGCGTAAGTGCGGTAGCTTCACTGTCACTGTCTACCCGCTAAGTGTGGACAATTTGAGTGTCGAACTTAAAAGCCAGCGAATGGTTGCCACTGGCGCCACATTGTCCCACATTGTGCCCGAATGTAAATTCATTGAAATTCCCTTTTAATGGAGATTAATGCGCGCAGAGGCGCCCGTTGCCCGTTGCTGTTGATTTTGCTAAATGTTTTCCAAAAATCTACTTCTATTTATTTATTTATGATTTTATTTGATTTTTTTTTTCGCATTGCTTACGACAGCCGGCTAATTAGGAACGTGGGAAAGAGCCGAGATTCCCTGGCGAGTACGTGACGTATACGTTATGTGATGCTAAGATTCAGTTTGGTTTTACGACGTTGAACTAAGTGCAGAACAAAATGGCAAATCATTTTATAGTGTGCCTTTTACTAAACGATTGCTGTGAAATCTAATTCTAAACCTAATTCTAACAATCTAGATTTGGTTAGAAACCGCCTTAAATAAATGGGAAGATATATATCATTATTTTATTTACATATCGTCAAGTCAGATTGAAGACTGTAAAAGCAAAAGGAAAAGATTTGCCAGAAGAGAAAAACAATCTCGATAATCTCTCTGTAACAAATGCGACCAATATATTATCTTTTTTGTTAATTCCTAATCATTAGTTCCGTGCACAGAAAAGTGCTCTTGGCCAATCTTTGGCTAAACTTTGCACCCGTTGGCATTGGTTGCCCCAATCGCCCAAACTGCCATCTGTAAATCCACTTGAGAATCCACAAATCAAGCGATACAACTAAATATAAGGCACATATATTAATGCCGACCCAAAATAAAACGATTAACAAACAATGGAGCTGAGAAATATTTCTATTTCGCATTTATGAGCAAATCAATCAATTTCAATGCAATTTCAATTAGAGTGCCACAAAGTAGAAGAGCGCGATAAGGCCGAACCTCCATAAAGCTGAGGCGACTCGGGTCCGATCACAAACCAATCAAACTGACCGAAGGGTGGCCGTAAAACATGCCCCGGGACACCAATATGGAACTCCGTTCTAGTCGTTTCAGATTCAGGTGTGTTATCGCGGCCGAGCTGCCCGATTTCGATATGTATAATAAACAATTTTAATATTTTTTAATTATGAAAACACGTTGATTATATAAATTAAATCGCAGACGCGATTAGATTACGGCTCGAGTGACACTACGACGCTTAAAGTGCAATTTAAACGGCTTTAAACAAATTTCTATAATTTTCTATACCTCCGTTTCTATAGACCGAGTAGCGCTATCGCTTCTCTGATTATACGCCCTAAAAATGGGTGTGAGGGATTGGGGTCTTGAGAGCGTCAAGAGTCTGGCGGACGCATGCCCACTCTGGCTGATATGCGCTTTGAATTAATTGAAAATTGATTATTGGCGATGGCAAAGGAATCGATAAGAATGGCCTGAGGTGGGCCGAAGTGGGTTGGGGCGGGGTGGGTGTTGGCCTACCGCTTTAGGCTCTCGATAAGCGGTTGGGCAACGGGTTTTAATAATTGAAAATTAATCCATCATAATAGACGTCAAAGACGAGTGAGAGGATGACCAGAACTGGCTCGATAAGTGCGCTCAAAAAAATTAAATGAAATAAAATAAAATAATATAAAGAAGAAAGAAAAACAGATAATAAATTATGAGCACAGTCTGAAAGACAAACAAAGCCTAACCGAAAATAAAATATTGATATCTGAACACACAGTCAGACAGTCAGACAGACAGACAAAGAGACAAACAGAGGCACAGGCAAAGGGATAGGAATAGCCAGGATACGATAACAGCAGCAACGGCAGCGTCATCATTATCTGGCAATTGAATTTACAAAACAAATAATTACAAAATGCAGTACAAATATGAAAGAATATGTGACTCGAGCAACTCTCGTCACACTCCCTCTCACTCACTCTCTCTCTCTCTCAGGTTGTGCGTCTCTGATCAAATACGGAATACAAATCAAAATGCGATTTTCAAGCAGCCAAAAGGTGGCCTTATCTGCAGCACACACACGTTTACCGTACCCGATACCCGAGACTGGAGAGCTGGAGGCTCGGGCTCAAACTCAGACCTGGCGCTATAAGGAAGTGTGCCCCGTGTGCTATGACGAAAGGTTAAAAAACTTTGTCGCAACAACACAACAACAACAACGACAACGGCAGCAAAATGTATCTGAGCAAACAACAACTGCCGTGCATTGCTACACATTTTCTTCCACTATCCAAAGTGGTTGAGTGGTTGTGTGGTTGTGTGGTTGACTGACTGGCTGGCTGGTTCATTGGTTCGCTGCCTGGCTGATGGTATTCAATGGCAGCGAATTTGTTTACGCTGCGCCTAATGAGGCAACTTTATTTGTGCAGCGCAGCAAGACGCGACCGCAGCTCTCAGAATGAATGGGTATACGTGCAGTTGAAGATACAGATACAAATGGACACACATCGGCTGGTAAGGCTCTGCTGCGCTTTCGCAGTTGGAATAAAACTACAATGCATAATAAATTTATCCTGCTAGTTGAAATGAAGAAATATATAAATACGTCTAGTGTACTCAGTTGTCACAGTTTTGGCAGATTCCAGTTTTTGCCAATTTTATCAATTTCCAAAGTTTGCAAACTTTACAATGGTACACTTGGAAAATGAACTTAATTAACTTTATCACATCTTTTTTACTAAAAAAATTAAAATTATAAAAAAATGCACATATTAGTATAATAGAAAATGAACAGAAGAAGATTATAATTATTCATTATATTATATTAAAATTAACATAGATTTTTATTAAAACGTTAAAACCAGAATCACACTTGAATTAACATACCCATACACCTACATAAATTCAGACAGCCAATCATAGCTACATACATACATACATATACAGACATACATACATAGATACAAACAAACAGATAATAAAAGTTTAGAAGGCTGCTAACAACATCCACACACACGCATTCTTTTAAACAAATCATCAAAGCACCTAACTAAGTTAATGAGAATCGCATAGTAGAGCGATAAAAATACATTTTTTGTAAATTTGCATCGCAGCGGCAGTTTTGTTCTGCGATTGATATAAAATATTAAAAAAATAATATCCTACATACAGAAACTTCAAGTTAAGCTGGGTATTCCCCTTGTGGTGAAGGGGTCATTTTGTGAATATATCCATGAAATAAGGTCATCTCGTAGCTGGGTATAGGGTATTAGCTAGGCGAACACTACCGACAAGGGTAGTCCGGTTAAAATCTAATTGATTCATTATCATCATCAAATCTAATCCTCTAGACCACAGCTAGATTGGAATAATTTGTAATCGTTTAGCAATCGCTTTCCACTTACCAGCACAATTTCCTCTTTAAATCCTCTTTTATTGCTCGCGAGCTATACGTCGAACTGCTTATCATTCTTGCAAATTTTATACACACCCCAATTTCATTTGTGGCATTATCGTCATCAAAGTTAACAGAGTGGCTGTTCACAATTTCGTAATAATACCTATATACGCAACTGTCCTGCCTGACACATACATACATATAATAAAATTCAATAAAACTCATTTATCAGTTTTTAATAAGTTTGCTCTGTATGGAAGTCCCAGCAATAACAACAACGAGCAAATCAATTCGCTCACTTAATGAAAAAAACACAACTCAATTATAAACTTTATCAGAAGTGGGGGGAGGCAAAAAAAAAAAAAAAAAAAAAAAAAAAAAAGAAAGAAAAAACAACAATGAGACAAACGCGCATACGTTAAAAGTATTTTTCAATGCTGAAAATGAATTAAAATTTTATGTCAATAAATGAAATTTACTTAATTATTGCCATCGTATATGCGCACTTCCAAAGTCTATATTGATATAATATGTTATGATGAAGATAAAATATGTATTGATAATGATGTCGGAGAGCTGATGTGTGCCTGATGACTGATGATGGATGCTAAATGATACTCTATAAGCGAGAATCGAATATTGCTTACCTTAAGTTATGAAATGTAATGTGTAATTGAAAAAAAAATTGATATAATTCATTTGAAGTGATGAAAAATTAATTTTTTCAGAAATCTATACAAATATGCACATTTGAGCAGATATCGAGCAATAATAGAAATAATAAATATAATAAGAATTTATAAAAAATTAATTAGAATAATAATAATGATATTAATAATAATATTCATAGCTATTGATAATAAATTATAATTCGATATGAGATTTAATAATGCATTTACCAATAAAAAGGCAATCAATATTAACATATTAAGTAATAAATAATAATAACCATCATGCAAATCGAAATTAAAAGAATATAGAACATAGCTTGATAAGCACCGATACTTTTGCACTTAATAAAATGCAATGACTCGCCTCAGTTTGCATTGTAAATTGTAATAAAAAAAAAAAAACAGAATAAATAAAAATACGGTCAACATAATTAGCCAATGCTTAAATATGCAGCGCAATCTGTAACTGTATCTGTATCTGTATTTGTAATCTGTACATGTATTTGTAAATGTATCTGTATATGTATTTATACCTGTATTTGTGTCTGGATCTATTCTTGAATCTTTATCTGTATCTGTATCTGAATCTCTATCTGATTCTGTATTTGTATCTGTATCTGTATATGTACCTGTATCTGCATCTGTGTAGCTATATCAATGTAGCTGTATCTTCGTGGCTGTAGTTTAGTAACTGTACACCCATGCCAGTTCATATCAGCGTAAAAATTATTTATTGATAACGCAATTTAATGCCAATTATTTGTACATAAATATTTGTTTAATTAACAATTGCATGTCGCGCTCAATTGACGTGGGCGTGAACATGGGCGCGGGTGCGGCATGAATAGACCGCGTGATTAATGACATCGAGTACCGCTCGATTCTACTGCTACTTAAAACTGCGCATTGTTTTTCAAATGTTTGCAAATCTTGTCAAAATTTGCTGCCCAAACAAATCGTTTGGCTTTAAAATGACTTTGAAAAGGCCAACCCTTGCGCTAATAAGCCGCTCCTCAACCCTCAAACACAAAACTCATGGCACATTGTTTGCCCTACTAATGGAGCTCTTTGATATTGCTGTCAAATTTAGCGGGTGTCACACATTTTTATAGCATTATTGTGCATTTATCGGCTGAATTAACACGATTGAGCCAATACACAAGGGTGGCTGCTACTGAGTTTGCGAGGGGTTGACTGCGGCACGCCCCCATTGACCACAACTGCCAAATTGCAGCAACATATGCGACAATTTTATTCCTTTCTTGACATTTGCTTTATAATGCCTGATTAGAGTCGTGCTAATATGCCTGAAAAAGCACTTACTCCATGGAGTAGGCGTAGAGGTAAGAAGCGGTTGGTTGAGTGGAGTTTGCGAACTGATGTAAAATATAACAATGATGTTAACTAAAACAAAATCAAAGAGAATGCCATAAACCATAACTCCCCATAAGCCCCAAGCATACCCTCTGTCATCTCTGCAACTCAATGCGCAGCCTAGCCTTGTGCCGGGCTGGTGCTCCAACTCCGCATAGCAGCCCGTAAATGTTAGTTAAATGCACGTGGATGAGTAGATAAATATCGTATAATGAAAATAAAATAGGAAAGGGCTAAACAACAACAGCAACGA
This sequence comes from Drosophila virilis, assembly GCF_030788295.1. Lineage (NCBI taxonomy): Eukaryota > Metazoa > Arthropoda > Insecta > Diptera > Drosophilidae > Drosophila > Drosophila virilis. Next base: position 22,932,555 of record NC_091545.1, read on the forward strand.
CAACAAGCAGCTAGAACAACAGCAATCAGTCGCAATCGACGTTGCAGTCATCGCACTAATTTCGAGCTAGTTTTTGGGTTCCATTTCGGATTCGTGTTGGCCAAGTACGTGGCCAAAGAAAATACACTTTAGCACGTTTCTTGTTAGCCAACAGTTTTCTGGCTGCCCGTCTACCCGTGCAATGATATAGTTCTTACCCACACATGTTTAGACAACAAATATATGTGAATTGTTCTCAACTACAACATGCTACTCCACAGTCTGGAGTTCCTCCAGCTCTGGTGGCAGCTGCATCGTCCGTTGTTTATTTTGGCATAGGTGAATAGTTCAAATTAAGGCGCAGACATTAGATGAACAACAAAAGTTGGAAAACAAAGAGTTGAGGGCGTGGTTGGGTTCGGTAGCACACTCTGATATCACCGAGTAGAAAGAGTTGGGGCTACGAGGCGATTGCAGAGCTGCAACTGCTTCTAGACAATGGGCAATATAAGGATACATGGCGAGTTGGAGATAAATTTTACAGAGTTTCTTTGGAAATATGGAAATATATATAGATATAATTCAATAATATCAATTATGAATGCTTGAACTATAATACTGCGAATGAAAGCAAGAATTATGCTAACCCAAAAGATACTCTCCAGACCTAAAAGTACCTTAACGTGGTAAGAGTTGAGCCAATTTTCATGCTTGATGAGATTATAAACCTGCATTAAAATGATTTCAATTGTAAGTATGTATAACAATTTATAGAGTTCGGGTTTGACTAGAGAGTAACAGCTAGTCAAGCAGCCTCAACTACAACTACACTTTTATCTAATTATAATGCAACTGATTCATAATGTCATCTATAAAGGAATTCAGTCTGTGACACAATAAATGTCAACACGCACATTCAATAAAGGAACTAAATCGTTTTAGCTATAAAACGTTTACCAGATTACGTATACGTTAAAGGCACGACATATATATAGAATGCCCGTCCCTTTCGGTTGGTTATTATAAAAAATGCATTATATGAACATTAGCTGGTTGGGACGAAAAGTTGGGCAAGCATGTTATAAAAACCCGAATGATGATGATTTTGCCAAACGATGATGGACATCATTTATATCACTTATTGTGCGGCCTACCGATTTGAGTGGCCATAACAATTGAATATCAATGAGCCGACGACGAGGGACATTATCGATTTCTGTCATGGTCAAAGCGTGGATTTATCTGGAGCTTGAAGCCCCGCAACGAATGTCAGTCAAGTCGAGTCAACTAACTGCCTCCTTAATTGCTGCTCTAATGATGTGCCGGGCTAACCAGACAAAGACAGAGCCGACGCCCAAGTTGATTATGAAGTGGAGGCCCCCCAACCCAAACCCAGATCCAGACCCAAACTCGTCTGCAGCAGAACTGGCTCAACACTCCATAATGATGGCAATTATAGCTCGTTTTTCCAACAATTTATATGAAATTTTGCAGCCAGGAGCGTCAAATCAACTGGCCACGCCTCCGCACAGACACACACACACACACACACATAAGCACTCACGCCGCACACGACATTTTTTCCACTGGCAACAAATGGCAACGCCCTGCGTATATTGCCAGCTCGCTTGCACTCACACAAGTGCGAACGAGTCAGCATACGCTGAGCGCCTCCATCTTGAAAGCGTGCTGCCAAATGAGAGCGAACGTTGTGTATGTGAGAGCGAGCGTGAGAGAGAGAGAGAGAGAGAAGGAAAGGGAGCGAGCGCCCGCAAGTGAGCGAAGAAGGTGCTAACTAGTTTCGGGTGGCGGGCAATTATCAAGTTATGCGACCGTACACTGTGAAAATTCATTTAGTACAAACACAAACGTGAATATCTAAAATAATGCATGTGTATAGCATATATATTGTATCTTTGAATATCTATTTTAATAGATTATTTTTGTATATAACAAATTATTTTTCAATATATATTAAATTAAGTTTGAAGATGGACTACTTTTGTATATATAATATATTATTTTTGTATATTGCTGTAGTGTAATTATTTATTTTAAATATATATATTTTTCGAAAGTCTAATTGCCTGTAAGCCAGGACCAAGCATCAGTTATAAGATGACGTTAGACAATATTAAAGCTTGTCTTTTGTATATATCATATATAGAAGAGGCCTTTAGCATAATAATAATAAAATATTTTAATAAGTTGGAAAGTAGATAATAGGATATTGCGCTCAGTGTACACGGCCCAGCCGCCGCAAGACATTTCTCTCATTGCGCTGCCCGTCAACCCACCCCAAAAACTCTGAACAACACAAACACACATAAAGACACTCGCACTCGTGTGTACATTGACGGGTTTTCGGAACAGCCCAATCATTGCGATATGCGACTCTATATGACACGGACACGGGCCGGCGTTGAGCACAGTCGTTGATTAGCGCTCGTCGCGTCGAGTTCGCAGTCGCAGTCAGAAATTGAAGACGCGCGCTTTGCCGTAAACAGAAACAAAAAAAAAACAACAAGAAGCAAATCGCACGCTGTCTAGTGTTGCCGCCAAGTGTTGCAAGTGTTTAAAGAACAATCAAAATTAAATAATCATAACAATAACAATTATAATAATATTGAGAGCAAGCAGCATAAGAGTGCAAGTCGCAAGTCGCAAAGACAGTCGTAAGACAAAGCATGTCCAGTGCACAAGTGTCTCAGCCGCCGCCGCCGAACACGCAGCAGCAGCAGCAGCAGCAGCCGCAACAGCAGACGCCGCACATTAGCCAGCTGCTTATTAGCCACATAGCCGCCGCCACGCAGCACCGCGCGAATACCACAACACCACCCGCCGCACCCATTGCCGTTGCCGCCTCCGTTGATTACGATCAGTGCAGCAACAATTCGACGCTGTCGCCCTCACCCAGATCGAGCGGCAGTCACAGTCCAGCGACCGCTGCAGCAGCTTCGAGTCCAACGCATTCCACGGCCACGACAGGTTCACCGTACAGCGCCTACGCACCCACACACAGCCCAGCGGCATCTCAGGACAGCGGCCCAGCGGAACAGCAACAACTGCAATCGCAATCACAGTCGCAGCTGGCAGTTGCAGCGCCCGCCATGCCGCTGCTGGTGGCGCCCATACCGCTGGCCTGTCAGGCGACGGGGCCAACGCCAACGCATCATACGCACGCACACGCACATGCTCCGCATCCGCGTCTCTATGTCGAGGGCGGTTTCCCGTCACATCATGTGCCACATGCGGCCCTGGTGAATGGCGCCTATTCGCTGCCACGGCTGCCGCTTGCAACCGTAATGCTGCCCACCAATGCGCCAGCTGGCGCAACAGCGCTGCCGCCGCCACCGCCCGTGCCCGTTCCAAATGCCAGCTGCTCGCCGCCCTCGAACACGGCGCTGCAGCAGGCCCAGAGTCAGCCCAAGAAATCGTTCTGCATCGAGGCGCTGCTCGCCAAGAGCCAGCATCAGTCCAGCGATAGACCGCCGCCGACAGCGTCCGAGATGATTGTGGATGATCATCGGTTGGCCGCCTTGCACTATGCCCGGGATCAGGCGGAACTGAATCACGCCTTTGTTGCAGCTTCAAATGCAGCCGCAGCTGCCGCTGCCGCCGGCATCAGCGAGCACGAGGCACTGCAGCGAATACGCGACTCGCGGGAATATGATTCACCCAGTCCCGACGGCATGTCCAGGTGGGTTTTCGATTAATGCCTTAATTCTTGGGTTGAGTTAAATGATCTTCGATTCGAGGGGAAGCAAGTGTGAAACATGGAGCAAGAGTGGAGACAAGTCTTAAGGAATTAAAGATATAAATTGAAGAATTTGCCTACGCAAAACAAATCTTAGATGATAGTAGTTCAAGCGTTTTATGCCTATTTAATATTCATCTATTTGTCTTTATCTAAATTTATAAGGATAAGATGGTATAGGATTTTGTAATTGAGAAATGTTTATTATTTTATAACGCATTTCTTTAAGATGGGAAAAGTGCAAAAATTCTAGAAAATTTCCAAATATTTTAATCACAGAAATAAACTGAACAGTTCTGTGATTAAAATAATACTATTAGCAAAGTACACAGAAAGCAAATGGTACAGAACGACATATGTCTGGCCTTAAGATGGGATTTACTTAAAATATGACCAATAATTTATCTAAATTATTTGCCTATTCTCTATGACTTTTTCAACTTGTATAACACATGGCGTAAGCCCCGCCATATGCAGTAGCTGCCTGGTAAATCCAACAAAATGCCAACAGCGAATACGAACAATGCTTTTGGGCTTTAAAGCGGCTTTGTTGGCACTCGACAACATGGCCAAAAAGCCAAACCAAGCTGGTCACGTTTGCCTTCATTATAATTGCGATTACGTATACGCCATGTAGGTGTGTGCGAGGTGGCAAAGCAAACAAATTAGTTTTGCAGTCAGGCGACGCGCTTTTTAATTGTTTTCAAAATTGTCGCGTAACTTGTTTATTGTAGAGCTTAGATAATTGTGCACTTACAGGGTGTCTAATCGTTGTGTCTATCAATTCGACAGATCTGAATCTCCCAGCTCATCGCATCGCTCCAGCCCGCCCATCAGTCCGGGCTGTGAGGATCAGCAGCCACAGCCCGCGCATCATACACAGCATCTGGGCATGCGCATGTCCGATTTGCATGATGAGTTCAAGAAGCCGGTGCCACCGCACAGTCCCATACGGCCGCAGGATTTTCCACTCTACGCGGGCGGACATCCTTATCAGCTGCTGGCGCCAGGCGGCTCGGCTTTCCATAGGCCGCTGGATCCCTCCGGCAAGCCGATTCCGGTGAGCATCAAAGCTGCTCCAAAACTAACTCCAATGTGTGCTAAATTGTTGTTGTTCTCCTTCTCCATCTACCCTTTAACTATAGATACCTATGGGTCACAATTTTATGCCCTCCCAGCTGCAGTTTGAGTTTTTGGCACGCGCCGGCATGCTGCATCATCGCATACCCGAACTGGCCGCCTATCCGCATCATGCGATACTGGGCAAGACGCGACGACCGCGTACCGCGTTCACATCCCAGCAGCTGCTCGAGCTGGAGAAACAGTTCAAACAGAACAAGTACTTGTCGCGCCCGAAACGCTTTGAGGTCGCCAGCGGCCTAATGTTGTCCGAAACGCAGGTGAAGATTTGGTTTCAGAATAGACGCATGAAATGGAAGCGCTCCAAGAAGGCGCAGCAGGAGGCCAAGGAGCGGGCCAAGGCGCAGCAGCAGCAGCAGCAGCAAAGCTCCAACAGTGCCGCCAGCAGCGGCAGTTAGTTTCGCTTGGAGCGGCAGCCGGAACTTCATTTCTAGTCAGGCAATGAACAGACGTCCAGCTGGTGAGACACCCTGTATGTTGAACACCTTGCCACGCCTACAATTCCCCTCTCTCTCTCTCGGCAAGCTGGCCAAAAATACATTTCATGAGATTGCGCAAAATTAGCTTCGCAATTAGCTGAAATTTTTGGTCATTATTGTTGTTGCTTTGATTTTCAGTTGTTGTTGTTGTTGTTGTATTTATAAAAACGATGTGGGAATTGATTTCGCGGTCCACAACAACAACAACAACAACAACAAAAATAACAACAAAGCGCACTGTGTGATATATGTAAACAAGAAAAATATATATATATATATATAAATAAAACACTGCTACATAAAAGTATTTGCCCCATGTACATATACACCATACACACCACACACAATCTATCAATTAATTTAAATTACTTTAAATATAATACACAAATATACAAATAAATGAGATTAGTTTAGTTTAGTTTAGTTTAGTTTGTAAATTGTCACGATCGTTTCTTGTGTAATTGTGTAAATAATTGTAATTATGTAATTTTAAACGAAATGTTGTCGCCTAATGTTGTCGTCTTGCGACTGCGCTAGTAAATTTTATTACATTTATTTTGAAATCGAAAATAAAATGTGCTATACAAATGTCAAATGGAGTTTTGTTTTTCAGGGAATGGAGTATATGAAAATCTCAAGTTTGCACATAAATTGAAATGGATAGACAGTTTATTTTATGTACTGAATTAATTCCTACATTAATGTCAAAAATGTTATTCAAAATTTCCTGAAGAGTTCTGAATATGGCGAAAGTATTGAAATGACAAAAAAGTTAGTTTGAAAAGGAAGAAGATTATAGGTTTTTCTTGAATAAGTAAGATGAAAAGATTGCGTAAGTTGTTAATTGCATAAAGAACGTTTTTTTTACAGATTGGATTAAGGATATTATGTCTAGAGTTCCTAAAGGACCCTTACATTAATATAAATAATATAATAAAATACTATTTAAATCTCAAAAACATGCTGAAGATTTTAAGATATGAATCTTATAAAGTCTTTTTTTGAATAGATTGCATTAACAATGAAAGTATCTCTTGAGTTCCTACACAATTCTCAAATAAAAATTTCCTAAAGAATTCTAAAGATCCGAATAGCAATGGATAGGCAACGTTTTTTTTTAACACCATGAATTTTATGAAAGCCGTAAAATAAATTTAACGAAAATCAAAAATAAATATGCTACTGCCTAACTAAGTTCCAGCACTGAGTTATTTAACTAAGAACTGATAATTCTATTTGGGTAGGCTCTTGAAATCAAAAGCTTATTATTGTGTTTTAGTTCTTTTGAGTAAGGTTTCAATCAGCTCTCATTTGATTCGATTCGTCAAAAACAATGTACTCGTAGCTCAACTCTCAAAGCCAAGTATCTAATCGCATGCCCAGAATTTAGAGCTATCTAGTATGTGCGTCCCCCAAAACCATTAATGGTGTATATTTATAAAAGTCATAAAATAAAAAAAGCCAAACAGGTACAATTTTTAATTTTATACGAGTCCCGTTTCGCTGATACGAGTTATCACGGCAAATAAATCAAAATTGCGAGCAGATAATCAATTTAATTGTTCAGACAATAATTATGTCTAAATTTATAGTGTCACTTAAGAATTATTTTGCTAATTAAAATGTTGCTGGTACTGACAACAGCGACAGCAACAACAACAACAACAACGAAGACAGCAGAAAGCACTCATATAAAATCCAAAATCATGGTGAGCTTCCATTTCCGCAATCAGGTCCCGTTTAAAAATTAAAAACTTGTGGAAAAAGCAAAATAAAAAATAAAAACGAAACAAACAAAAAAAAAAAATAATAAACCATGTCTTGGTCTTATCTGAGAGCAGGGAAATCGTGAAATTTCTGTGATACGTGGCCTAATCGAAGCTAATGGCTAATCAAACGTGACAACATCGAGAAGTTGTTGCCACTATATAGAGTAATAGCCCGTAGATTAATCGGCCAGCAATCAGAGTTAATTGGAACAAAGTCCTCAGTTTGGTACGACCTAATAAAGTTTTATTCTTTTATTTTTTTTCTATTTATTGGCGCTTGATTAAATGTATACTCTTGCCGATCAAATTTTAAATAAATAACAATTCGTAATCCTTGCCCGAACACAGCGCTAAATCCTTCGCAAACAGCCCATACAATTAGCTGGATGGGCTTATAATTGAAATGGGAAATAAACGGTGATTGTGAATCGCCTCTACAATTCTCAAACGACGTCAGAGAGGAACAAGTCTGGCCACTTTATCACGTAATTCTCAAGTATCGCAAGAGCGCGACCTTAGCTCATAAAGAGAACTCTGTTGGAGAGGGGGGGGCGGCAGATGTATGCCACGATGTATGCTTTATATTGTTGTTATTATTGGTTGTTTGATATGCTCGCAGTGTTGTTGTTATTGTTATTATTATGCAGCAGTTCTTGGGTTGATTATGCGACCGATGGGCTAATAAAAATTCATTCGTTATCCAGCAGACACTCACAAAACACGCAACGCATTGCGTCAACAGAGAGCTGAAGGGAGAAGGGGGTAGCTGAGAAGGGAAGGTGGCGAGAAGACGTTTCAATGAATGAATTTCGGCTAATGTTATCCTAGGGTTCTATATTGTATACAGTGGTGCGTAATTAAGCAGGAAGAGCTTAGGAAAATAGAACTTGAATAAGGAAATAAATAGCCTTAAAATAGAAGCAAAAACAAAATCAAAATAGGTAACTTAATAACAGGATTAATATTTAATATGAAGATTAAATTGGAAATATCTTTTGGGAACAGCGCATTGTTTAAAAACATTTTCATGGCTGCGATTCATATAAGTATTAGATGAATGAATCATGAATCATTTAAACAAAAACATTAGTTAAGCAAAACTTGGGTTAATTCTTTGACTAACCTATATACATGTAGCAAGTAAGTAAAAAAGAAGTATCTTTCGAAAATAAACCCCTTTTCATCATAAAAAGATTGTCCCTAATTAGATTTTCCATCAAACAGGCAAGTTCAACTGCAAACACATGAACCATAGAATCATTAGAGTAGCTCAGCAGCATCATTATCGGGGGCACATCTTGAACCACTGTGCATTGGCCTGCGGTCTGATGTGGTTGCTGATGCTGCGCTATATATCTGGTGTGAGGTTGCCTTGAAGTGGCCAAGTGTTGTCTGAAGTTGAGCCTGAACCGGAGCACAAAGGCTGTCACAGTTGGCAATGGGAATGGCAACTGTCTAATTCAATTCATCAGCTATTAGCGGGTAATTTGTAACAATTGCACAGCACAATTTCCATTCAAAATGAAAAAAAAAAAAAATAAATAAAAGGGTGACAGAGTTCAAACCAAAACCGGAGCGACAACTGGGTTCGGGCATGGGTCCGTCCGGGTTTCGTGTATTGCTTAATTGTTGCAGTCAGCGCTGTTGGATTTTGGATGCTGTCGCATCTGTTGCAAATTAAATTTGAGTTATAATTTTCTATAAACACACGCGCATGTGTGTGTGTGTGCTTGTGTGTCCACACCCAGTAAATTGCCATTTGAATTGAGGGTCGCATCCCCCTCTCATGACTTTGTCAGCAGTTTACGCATTTATTGTTGTTCTTGTTGTTGTTGTTGCTGTTGTTGCTGCTGGTGTTACAATTTGGTTATCCGAGCGTTACCCTAGGGGTGTCCTGCCTGCCCGTTGTTGATCTTCATGTCAACACAGATGATCACATTTTATGCTTAATTTGGGTATGTGTGTGTGTGTTGTGCTGTGTTTGCTTTTGTGATTTCAGCATCCATCGAATTTTGCTAATATTCAAACGGCTTTGGCCAAATGCATTCTACCCATTTTCCGCATTTTCCACATATTCCGCACATTCCGTTTGATTTTATTGTCAAATATGTGCGATTATTTGTCATATGTTGCATTTTATTATTGTCAAATTTGCATTCGCCCGAACAACAATAAAATTCTCTCTGATGCCAGCTCGTTAGTTAGTTGCCCCGTTCTCTAATAGCTCTTTGCTGCGCGGAGGAAGAGGGCAGAGGTATGGCAGGATAAATTTGTAAAACTGATATGGCAATTTATGTGTCAATTTTGTTGTAATTTGCAGCGATTTTTGAGTTTTGTTTATGAGCGAATTGCAAATAAAATATGATTTGAATGACAAGCGAAACGTTTGAATTATTTTTAATTGAGCACCGAACAAAACTAGTCGGTTTCTATATGGACATATTAGCCACTCTTTTATTCTATGTTTTATAAATAAATAATTAGCATTTTTCTAAAATTTTAAAACAGAACTTAAGTTCTCTTTAGTGAATCTACGATTTCAATATCGATATTTCTCGATTGCTCGGGGCAAGTTATTGATTATCGGAGGCAAGCTTGAGCTGCGTGGGCACTAGAAGGACCTACATTTCTGTAGTTCTTTAGGTTCTGAGATCGACGATTACGTCCATACGGATGGATGAACGGATGTACAGAAGCTTGATCATCTGGACTGTTAATGCTGACCAGGGTTATATATATACCATTTCAGGTCAGCGATGCTTCCTTCTCCCTGTTATGTAACAGGGATGTATCTCAAATACATTATACCCTATATACCCATTTATACAACCAGATATTTTCAGCTTGCCAAGGATTAGTACACTTTTAGGTCTTGAAAGTTTACTTTAGAATAATTCAAAATACTAAAAATATTTTCCATATAAAGACGATCGTTTCGTCAGCCGAGTCTGACCGATTACGACATTTGTTTTGCCTGGGACAGAAATACGGAGCTACAACTTTTGTGAAAAAATCTTTAAAATTGCGAAACGAGATTGCATAGCAACATACAAACAGACAGGCAGATATGGCTATCTGTATGAAGAATATGAATATATATATATAAATATTGTATTACAAGCTTCATTTTTCTTCAGAAAATGTTCATAAATCAAAATGTACGATTCATGACAATATTAGTTAGACCCAAGAAATTCCTTAATTTCGACTGCTTAACAAATAATTTATTGATTTACACACACAGACAGGCTGAGAAAAACTACAACGCATTTTGCTGCTTAATGCCATAATTTCCAACTTGTTTACACAATCCATCTGGCTGTATTTTCACTACACAGACACATGTTCATGTCCATGTCCATGAACGGCAATCATCAGTCCAAGCTGTAGTTGTTGCCATCAATCTATTGAAGAAAATCCGTGCGTGCGCGCAAAGTAAACAAAAATGCAAGCCAGAAACGGAGCCAAAGCCAAAGCCAGAGCCGGACACAGAGACAGAGCCAGAGACAGGGCCAGGGCCAATGCTCATCAGTCGGCACAAGGGGCCATTAGTTCACTAAGCACACACACACGCACACACACACACATACACACCCATCGATATGGCATAGAATTTGTCAAATGATTTCGATTTAATCGCCAGGAAATTTTGCAATCAAAATTCAGGAATATCAACGCTAATTGCCAGCGGTGCAGTCGTGTATGCCCAGAGTCCAGAGTGCCCAAAGCGCATTAGATCCCCAGAGAGAGGGAAAGAGAGGGAGAGAAAGGGAGGAAGAGGTACGCATCCCAGATCCATTCAGATAGTGCAAATTGTCACCATATGCGTCAACACGCAATAATTCACCAGAAAAGTAATCCAAACAATTGACCAGACGAAGCACTGACATCTAATGGAGAGGGTGTGTCTGCTGCTCTCTTGTTCTCGCTCTCTCTCTCTCTCTCTCTCTCTCTCTCTCTCTCTCTCTCTTTCTCTCTGTCATCTGTACTGACTCTTCTGGTTGTGGCTGCCTCTGCAGCAAGTGCGGCCACCCTCAGGCAGCAACCCATCCCGTCCCGCCAACTCGTGGCTGACTCTAACTGTGCTATCTGGTGTTTTGGTGCTAATTGAATTCATTGCCGTTGATCAAGTGCTGCCAAACAACAAATCATCCCCGGAGGCTAATGATACGGACGAGCGAGCTAACTGACTCACTGACTGACTGCAGCCCCGGCTGGCATTGCCCAAGGAGCCGGAAGCCAGGAGCTCAGAGCAGGGCAATTGCCAAGCGCGGCAGAGGGTTCACGGTGCCCCCTGCTTTGTGCAAATCGCTCTCGATATGCGTTAAATGAAATTAGAAAACCTTATGTTCAGTTAATTAGCAAATTTAAGGGCATTGTGGAGAGTTTCGAAGTGGTTATTAAGGGGAAACTGCGCTTTTGGCAACAGCACATTGCAAGTTGCTTCGAGCTGCCACATAAATTAAATTATATGTCCTTGAGTAGATCAAATATAAACAATCCATAAACATGATATAACAGGTAACCAGGCAGGTTTCAGCTGGTTGCAAGTGCTTTCATGTCAAAGCCTAACACTCATTTGATAAGATCAAGCTTGATCAAAATAACTTAAAAGGAAACGAGAAAATTCTTTATGACGAAGATTAAGTACCCTCGTAAGTGCTGAGCTTAATAAAAATATAAAATAACAAAATTAAATATATATAAAATACATATAAAATAAACATAAAACTTCTTCTATGCGTCACAGATTTCAAGGCAAAATTGTTTATGCAAAAACTTGACCCATCTATGACAGATTTATGATATAGATATCCGAGAAGCTACAAGAGAAGCAGGACGAATATCCAATGAAATAACACTAGTCTAAAATTGTATTTTCTATTGCTCCGAAGATGGTATTTAACGTGCAAGGATTGCATCATCAGATTTCTAGATCTTCAGCTGTATGCTTTGGAACTATCTAAGCAAATAGTGTGTCCTAATCAAAGAAAAAAACTCTTTGCGATCCAAAGTTTTAACCGGGCAAAGTCTTTAGAATTTTCTCCAGTTTCTTCCATTACTAAAGCCATTTGTAAAATCATAAGAATTTGGCCGAGCCAGTCTCAGACTCCTACATTTATAAAGCTTAGTGCCAAGCGGCCTTCACTTCTTGCTGACTGACATCCATCAACTGCTGACAAATTGGCAATAAGTTGTAGACCCTTCCGACACGTTAATTGCAAACAATTAAAACACAAATGTTTTGCCACAAAAGTCGCAGCATATGCAAATGAAGCCATGTGTTTAAATTGTGCCTACCTTTTTGTATAATTCTGCTCTAAACTCTAAACAAACAGCGAATAACAACGGCAATGGCAACGACAATGACAACGACAACGGCGAGAACAACAAACAAAAATATTAAATTGTAATCCGCTTAAATGAGTAAAAGGCATTAAAACGCATTTGCATAATTGCCGAAAATGCGCGAGCAGAGAAATCAGCCAGCCCAAGGGAGAAGGGCTCCGGTATCCGGGCTTTGCTATGCGGCACGAAAAACTTTTCCAAGCCAATTTAGTCCAATCAAAAGTGAGCCGGAACCCTCAAGGGCCAGTCGCCAGGCGTTGCACGTGAGGACAATATTTAAAAATGTTTAGCATAATTAATGCAGACCTCGGTGCGCTTGGGTTCTCGTCTCAGTTTTTCGGGTTTTGCCGTTTTCAGACAAGTGCACAAACGAAAATTTGGCGTGCCTAATCAACCCCTAAAACGGCGTTAATTTGCGAGGTAGCGCCTCGATTATGCCGCAGGGTCGCATTATTCACACATACGCTCAAATGAACGCGAAGCACGCTTCCCCTACCCATTCCCAATCCCTAGGGTCTCGGGCTTATTCGCGCCACATCTAAACTGGGTCCAGCCGCAGCGTGTGCGTAAAATTGAATTTATTTTATTGCCACTAATTGGCTGAAATACCTGAGGGCGCTTAGGTTTCTGCGGGCAGGTTGTACGGCCTTAGCTTCGTCGAGAGCCAAACTTTGACATCAAGTAATAGTAGAAGTTTTTGTGTATGTAGCTGAGCCTAGGCAATTAGCAAAATGGTACAAAATGTGCGTAAAATATTATGAGTCCAAAATTCGAGATCATAAAGTTAGACATAGAAAAGAAAATGTTGACGGTTCTAACCGCCGTAAAAACGAAATAATATAAATGTGCTATACAATACCAAGTCAACGGAATCTTTGCACTCGCCTTTTCGTTCCACAGTTCCATATAGACATCAGACATGTGAAAACATGAAAAAACTTAAAAATGTATATGTATGTATTTCGAAATAATTTTGATACGTCCCTGGCACCTCTGATGTTACACTGAGCTCCACTAAGTAAATAACACCAAAAAATCTTAGCCCAAAAATCTCAAGCGCTCACTACGCACATTACATGATATGGTTAAGCAAAAAATGAGCCTCAGTTTTTTGCACAGCCCGATGATATGATAATGGCTATAAAAGATGATAATGTGCCAAATCCTTTGGCCAGATTCGCAAAATCAGCCCCACAAGCAGCTCAACACACACACACAGACAGACACTACCCGAAAATAATTTCAAAAAAACTTAAAAAATTAAAGAAATTTGGTAGAGAGAAGCGCACAGAAGCAGAAAAACAGCAACAAACTACAACAACAACAGCAGACGTAAAAGCTATTAACATATTAAAGCAATAAAAGAAATGGCATATAAAATGCTGCCACAGACAAAAGGGGCCAGCCCGCCCAGCCACACCCCAATGCTTAGCGGCAAGTGGCATTTACCCCCGACTGGGCGCACTTGCCTCACTGTCTGCCATCATCAACATCAACGCCGTCGCCATCAGGCAGACAAGGCAGCTGCCTCGGAGTTGGCTGCTCCGTTTCTGCTGCTATTCTCAACCCTGGCACAACCGCAGCTCTTTCAGAACTCTAGCAAAGAGGGGTTGGGTGGGCCAGGGGGGGGGGGGGCTGTTGATAATCATACTAAATGCTGCCATTTGCCATTTGTGAGGTTTTGCCACTTGCCCTATAGAACGATGTGTTGTGTGTGTATGTGTGTGTGTGTGTGCCTGTGTGTGCGTGTGTGTGTGGGCGTGCTCGGGTGGTTGGCAAGCAAATTGTGAAAAGTTCGCCTGAAAGTACTTCTAAGCTTTGTGTAAACACCCACTAAAATCAATTTGCTGGATTTTCTACCACCAGAAAATGTGTATTTTACGGGTTACGCTGAGAGCCGAGAGCGTAGATAGTGTATGGAACCCTATGGCGGGTGAGTTGATTGCGCTTTTTGGGAGTAAAACTGATGAAGATTGGCACGAAATGGCACATTATACAATCGGATGTGATAGGAAACGATAAATACAAAATAAATATAATGATTATATAGAAAAGAACTGTTTTAGTTGCTGGGGTAGTCAATTTGACTAAGGATTGTCTAGAGTTTGCCCTTTGATCTTTTAAAAATAAAGAGAATATAATGAAAGTGAATAAAATGGAATATAAGATAAGATAGAGTTAAGAGATAGGTAGAGTTAAATATAGAATTTTAGTATAAAATGATATAATACATAATATACAAAATAATATTAAGAGAATAGACTTTAATGGGAAATGAATAGATTATAATTAACTCCTCAAGTCCTTAAGACAAATTCCTTAAAGGCAAAATTAAATCTTATTTAAGAAGGAAACATGACAAAAGTAATAAAAAATAGAATAGTTTTATTTGCAGGGCTAGTCGATTAAGGTAGGGATTGTACAGAACTTTGGAAAAGAATATAATATTCTGATACAGAGCAAAATAGAACGGAAAAGAACAGAAAATTAGAAAATATAAGTTGGAATAAAATAGAATATAAGTAACAGCAAAAATAGAGTATAACATAAAATGGTTTTATAAAACATAAAATAATTTATTATGAGCATCAGAACAGAGTAGAATAGAATTTGTTAAATGGAACATATTAATATAGATAAATATAATGAAATAGAAGGGAAAAGAACAGAAAAGTAGAGAATGGAATAAATACTTATTGAAGATTATCAATGATAAAAGTAAAGCTCAAAGCAAGCTTTAACCCACTTTCCACGCATAATTAAACAATATTCCCTAACTAATATGCCGTGCTGCTCACCTACAGCATAGAACCTGGCTCTATGGATATATAATCTTGCATAATGTTGCTGCAATTTGTATTGAGCAGAAAACTTTTATTTGAATTTACCCGAAACGTTGCGGAACATTTGAGTAAAGTTTTGCTCTGTGTCCCGTGTCCTGTGTCCTGCTTCCGACTATTCTATCCTGGCACTGACTGGCTGGCTGGCTGTGCTCTCTGCTCTCTGCTCCCTTTACTTAATCTTATCTAATAAATGGCTTCGCTTGTCTCGTAAATCACTTAACAATTTGCAAAATTTCTACGGTACGCAAGTGAAAATCGTGCTAAGGTTTCTTGATTTCGGATTTTTTACATGTGTTCGCATAAGTGGCCCTAAATCGCATTCATATGAGTGCCTCCTCCCTTCCCCACATGGCTCCCCTCTTTGTACATGTGCGGGGGCAGCTTTTTTGTATGACCTGCCATTTGATTTATTTATTGTTGGTTTATGCGTGATCTTGCCTCAAATTAGCATTTATCATTTTGCTCGCCCGACCGACCGAAAAGCGCAGCATAAAAAACTCCATACAACCATTTTGCGCAAGTACTTTGCACCCGAATCGAAGCCAAAAAGTCAGCTAACATAAAAGGGGCAGCAAATTGTTTTTAACAAGTCTAGCGTAATTTTTCAAATGTTTTGCCATTTTTATCCGTTGATTGATTGCGTTTTGCTTAGCTGCTTCTATAAATGGCATTGGCATGGAATATTTTCGGCACCTACTAAATACCGAATGCCACCCAAAACCTTGGCGTCACAATTAGCGCACAATAAATTTCATATAATTATGCAAACGACGCAAATGCAGATACATACTATATATGTATGTAGCTGGAGCTATATGCGAGATAATCCGAAACAGTAGCCAATTGTCTATGCCTATTTGTGTGCCCCCCCTCGTGTCGCCCCCGCCGCCAACGGGCCGCAATTTGTGTCACTAATTGCGTGCAAATGGCGTTACCTTTTGCATTTTGGGCCATGCATATAAATAGGCCCAAAGCAGCCGTGCACCCAAATTAGAAAAGGGGTCTGAGAATGATTGTATGAAGTTAAGAATTTATTTATTAAAATAATACGTAAAGAAATTGCACTTAGTTGGGGTATTTAAGAGTGCTGTTAAACCGAACCGAAAGCCTTACTAAAACAAAATGATTTAATTGAAAAGTACCGACTATTAGGGAATACCCAGTACCAAGTCGCCAAAGAATTTATTGACAGCAATAGTCCGAAAAAAATATGACTATTTGATTTTTATCTTAATCAGCCCAAGCCTAGAATTTCTAGAAAATGTTCTCATTTATATATATGACAAACATATATGACACATTTTTTATAAATATATATTATAAATATTTATAACAAATATATGACAGACATATGACAGATATATGACTAATATATAACAAATACAAGACATACATAAAATTGTATACAAATAAATAAAACATTGTCAAACATATATAAAACAAAACCCAAAACGAAGTTGTTTTGAATCGTGAATAGAACACGAGAGTATATTCTTTTTTTGGCTTGCAATTTAGGCTTTAAAGAATCAAGATTTTCAACAAAACCTGGTCTTAATAAAGGCTGAATAAAAGCAGCTCTAAAAACCATCTTTAGACCATCTTTATTTTGGGTTTGCAGTGCGGGTTCTAAACAAATGAAATTATTTTGTAAACAAAAATAATAAAAGAGTGTCCAAGGCGTTAACTGTAGTATTCCATAGCAACAAAAATCTCACGACTTTCAATATATTTTGGATTTCTCAAACCCCTTTCGCATAGCCAAAACGACGCAGCTGCATTTTAGCTGTTCGTAAGAGTTTATGGCTCCCTCATAAACTGTCGTTATTTATTAATACTGCCACAGAAGTGAACGCTACTTGCATGCCGCGTCTAAATTGTACTTATTATTATCCAGTCGAATAATATTATTAATACTTTTAGTACAATAATGTCGTTTAATTTGTTTATTTATCGAGCTAAGCGCTGAGCGCTGAATGCCACCTCTAATTTATAGCTGAGCCCACAATAAACACATTTGTTTAGTTAATGAAGTCGATAAGACTACTGGGCCACCATAAAGATATAGATATAGATATAGATATATATATATATACGGTAGCCAATCAAAACAATATCCGCCAGAGTCGAAGGCGACACTTGCTGCCAAGATTTATGACCAAATGTCGCATATCAGACAGCTTTAATTGAAAGCAAAGCGTATAATTTTCAATCAACCCAAAAAAAAAAAAGGGAAAAATATAGAGATAAGGCGGACAGATCTGGGTGTGGGTGTGGGCATGGATTATACGGTAGTCAGTTGGTAACCATTGATTGCCGTTTATTTGAATGTTTGCCAAGAGCAGCGTCGTCATGATTGTCGATGATGTTGATGATGATGTTGATGATGATGAACCTGGGCACGGATATATTTCTATTGATTTTAAAATTATGCGCACAAACAAAAGTATGGAATGTTGTCAGCATTTCTGCTGCTGTCTTTGTTGTTGCTGTTGTTGCTACTGTTTGCTAAAATGCCAGGCGAGGGAGCTTGTGTCCGTCCATTTTGACTTTCCATCATGTTGACTCGCTGTTTAGATTTTCAATTAAATTTGTTGACATAGCGCCATGGCGGCGGCGTTGTTGGGCGTACGTATACGTAATATAAATTGAATTGAATCAATTTATTTAAGCGCAACGATAGCATTTAATTAAAAACTCATCTGGGCAAACAACAGTCAAATGGTAACTTCAACACGCTACAATGCCAACAACAACTGACTGGCTCGTCTAGCGTCTATCGTCGCCAGCTTTTCTATTCTGATTCCGACACGACTCATTACAGCTCAAGTACCAGAGTGAGATGCGGTGTTACTGCGGTGTTATGGCCAACCTGATAAGCCCACGGACTGCAACTTTATCTAGACTTTAACATCTGTTTCTAATTGAAAATGCAGCTACTGTCGTTGCCAGCGCTGAGCGAATGCGACACGAAAATTGACGCCAATCGTTGCCATTAGTGTCAACAGAAGCCCAAGTCTGAGCCTGAGCAACGGCAACCGTGTCCAGCTCAGGTAAATACTGAGTTTCTCTGCTATGCGATAAAGATGGGCAACTAAAGGTACACACCAGACCCTCCCCCACCTCCCTACCGCACTGCACTTCAAGTTTAAATAGTCAATAGCAAAACAATAAATTTTCCTCAACCATCAAATGCAGTTGATGTTGTGACTGTGTAGAGCTGAGCGCGTGTCGTGCTTTCTTTCGTGACACGAAATCTGTTTTCGTGCTTAAGAGAAGAAAAAAAACATTACTCCTGATAGTTAATTATCAAGCTGATCGGCTCTATAGCCAATACGTAGAGAACCCAGAATAGAAAGTTAGAACAACATGAAGGAGGTCTCACAACTATATCCAATACTTATAGGTATTATTAAAGTAAAAGATTAAAGATACTTTATATGTAGATACTATTCCAGAAGCTGGATGTAAACTTTGGTGCATATAGCTTTTAAAACTAATGAGATTTTCTCAACAAACCGAATATCGATATCGATTTTTATCGATTGCTTGGAAGCTCTAATATGATCTGTGATCGACGCATCCATACATGTGGACAGTTAGACGGACAGACAGAAGGACGGACATTACAATATCGAATCGGATATTGATGCTGATCAAAAATATATATACTTTATGGAATCAGAGATGCTTTCTTATGTCTGCAGCATACGTATGCACACCCTTTTTATCAATTTTCGGAGGGCTTGGGGAATAAAAAATAAAGAAATCGGCTTTGAAAATTCCGACTATGTCTTAATATCGTCTTAATAATAACTGCCCATCTCTAGTTGAGAGTTTGTTTCAGCTAGAATTCACTGGGAGCTGTCAACTGCTTTGCGCCTTTTGTTGACTTTTTCATATTTCTTAATGATGACATTTTAATTATTAGTAAAGTGCTTTCAAATACTGATAAGATATCACATTGGATATTTATGGTTGCGTGTGCGTGTGTGTGTCTAGGAGCGATGTGTGCGCGTCTCTTGGTGCGAAGTTCAAGTTGCCACCGTGTTGTGCGTGCTGTGGCATGGATAGAGGCGGAAGGGGAGGGACAAGCAGCTGCTGTGTGGGCATTGATTGATAATTCTGTTTATAGACTCGACTGTGGATGGTGCGAGCTATTATAGGCCCGTAGCTAAACCAGCAGAGCTATCAGAGCTAAGACAGGTAATGATTGAAAAAGAAAACAAAGTGCTGGGCTAAGCAAAGCGAGGGCAAATAAATTAAAAACTTGAAACAAGAGAAAAATAAGTAAAGTTTTATAGCTCAGAAAATTGTACATCTATTCCTGCATTTATTTAATATGCGAATAAAATTCTTGAGTTTAGCAGGTGTTTATATCTTTATATAGTTGCCGAAACGTGATTAAAATATAAAAACCCCTTAAAAACTCTAAACAATTGAAGTTGTTTCTTTCAAGCAAACTGAAAAATTCTATTTAGTGATCTTAAAGACTAGTCCTAAAAGCTTTACCATATTAATATAGTTCAAGTAACTCCTGAGTTATCATAGTCGAGTCTTTTAATTTTGATTTATTGCAAAACTGTTTTTAAAAAGCTTTACTATATTGATTTTATCCAAGTAACTCTTGAGTTATGATTGTAAATTCTTGTAAATTTTAAAATTCTCGCAAACCAAGCAACACAAGCCTTACCATATTTATAAAATCGAATTAACTTCTGAATTATGATAGTCAATTCTTTTAATTTTGATTTTCTTTAAACCCATCCCTTAAAGTTTGATATAATCCAAGTAACTCCTGAGTTATGATAGGCAATTCTTTTAATTTTAGAATAAGCTTGAAAACTTTTCTTATTGATAAATTCCAAGTACATCCTGAGTTCTGATAGTCAATTCTTTTAATTGTCTATTCTATTCCTGAAAACTATTCTGAAAACTTTGATATAGTAAAAGTAACTCCTCTGTTATAATGTTCCTTGCCCAATGGATTCGTGTAAATGACAAACTCTGAAGATTTATTATGCCAGCACTTGTACAAATCAGCGGTAACAAGCAAATCACGATGCGTCAGAGCGTACATAAGGGCACTCCTTGAGGAAAAACAGAAAAAATACTCCCAACTCGGGGAGAAAAGCTGGAGGATTTGCGAACTGCGGAGAAGACCGCAAAAGGCGTACAAAAGGCAAACAGACAAATGGCACGCGTTGTCATATTTCAAGACACTCTATGTTGACGTCTTGAAGATTATGATTTGTTTTACTTGGCGCTTAACGAGCGCATGATACAATGAAAGACCCCAAGCCCAAACCCAAGCCCAAGCCCAAGACCAAGCCCCCTGATAAGTATGCTAAACATGCACATGTGTATTTGTGTATTTGTGTGTGTTTGTCATTTGCCTGACGACAGAGGACAAATTTTTACAGATTTGTCAGAATTTAGGCAAAGATGTTGCCCCAGACTTTGGATTGTATCGCATTGTTGTTCTTGGCACATAAAAGCAAATGTTTCACTTATGTGTGTGGATGTGCTTATACTTGTATGTAAATAAATGTTTGCACTTAAAAACTGAAGTTGTTTATGGTGCTGTGCGAAGAGGGGCGATTGGTAACCGGATGCTGACATCATGTAAGCAAATTGCGTAAGTAGCAGCCGCTCTGACATTGATTTGACATGACGAACCCGAAGCCCAATCCCAGTCCGAACCCTAACCCGAAACCGATGCAGGATCTGGCCTAGGCTTCGTTTAATCTTGAAGCAGCCTACCCTATAAATCCCAGGCGTTATAACAAATTTGTTTGTTTTCGTTTCTAATGCTCTTGCACAATTTGAAAAGAGTATATTGGCTTTGCGCACGGTTCGACTAACCCGACTGCCGTTCGTCTGTTTGTCTGATGGCATGTTTTTGGAAACATTCTTTCTTCTTCCACAAGAACCGATATCTATACCAACTTTTATTGGAATATAAGCTATTGACAAGCTTGACTTCCAGACCAAGCTCTCAAGCTAGGCTGATGAGGACGATACAAAAGAACCAAAAATATTATTTTTATAAAATCAAGATATACTACATGACTTCCAGACACCATCTAGAGCTGGGCTAATAACAAATGAGCTTATCTTAAGATTTAACTAATAACATTCTTAATTTTATTCAATTCTTATATTCTAAAGGCCACAATAGGCCACGCCCTTGTGAAATTGGAAATATCAAGATCTAATAATATTTAACTGCTAGACGAGTATTAGGCAGTCGGTAGCAGCCGACAGCAAAGATTCTTATTTTGTTTATTTGTTAAACTTTGAGCGTCTCAATCAACCCTTAAGATGGCAATGCTTAACCCTTTCAGTAAATTGATATGACAAATCCGTAAAAAATGTTTAATGAAGTGAAAAATTGCAAAATAACCAAAAATTAAATGGAACGTCTTGTGTTTGCCATTTTCTCTTGTTATTGTTGTTGTTGTGGTTTTTGTTTTTTTTTTTTTGTTTTTCATTTAAAATTAAGCCAAGGGTCACCAATTGTTGTTGTTGAAGTTGTTGTTGTTGTAGGTATCTGCCATGCATGACAATTTTTGGGCTTTCGGCCACGAGCAATAAAATTGTGTAAACAAAAATTGGGCAATTCACAGTTGACTGGCTTTGTGGCTGGCCATTTCTATGGCGCCAGTGGGCGTTGGGCTGGCGGGTGTGGCTCGGCCCAATAACAATAGCCTAAGAGAGTCTAGAAAGAAAAAACGCAGCCAAGCTACAAGCTACAAGCACACTGCACAAATTGTATTTATTTGTGGATTTTACGAAAATTGGGTGTGTCTTTTATTATTATGCGAAATGGTACAAATATTTTGTAGTGCTTCGAAGGCGGAGCTGTGGCTGTGGCTTAGCCACAGGACAGAGACAAATGCGCCAGTGTTTGGCTCCGGCAAAGACGCCCAAAAGCGGGCAACACTTTTTTTTTGCTTGTTGCAAGCGCCAACAAGAATCATATACAAATTTGCGGCTGGGCGCCTCGCTTCGTTAAACACATACGCAAATGCTGGATTCGAAAGTGCATAACAAATGATATGCTACATAACTTGAAAGTTTACTTTGCCGGAGGAGAGTATCTGTTGGAGTTTACGCACGACTTGGTGTACAGCTGAAAATTGCGTAGAGTTTCCATTTCCATAAACGACAGCAGCAGAGCGGGGGGGCGGTATAGAAAAGCGCACATTGGGGAATTTGCTGGCCAATAACGAAATTGTGCGCAAATTGACTCCATAACAGTGCTAACAAAGCAGCTCCATTTCCCAGGCTCCATTGCACGAGCACAAATCAGAGAGAGCTGAGACCCGGACCCGAACCCAGACCAGAGCAGAACAGACGAGACCAGGCACAGACCCAAAAGTGCAAACCAAGATCATTGCTGTGCTCGCAATTGTTTGCCCAGCCAAACAGACAACTTGACTTTTCACACTCTGCCCCAGCACACACACACACACACACGCACACACACAGCCAAAGGCATGTGCTGCCGCATTTTTGGCACTGACAAATTTGCGTGCAGATAAATTGCAATCTGGCCAAGTTATGTGTGTGTGTGTGTACGAGACGACTTTGTCCACTTTTGAGGCTGTCAACGTCGTTGCAATTGTTGTCTTTTAATCATCAGCCAAGTTAGGCTACTCACGACAGCACTTCATAATTTTAATTGCCTGATATGAAACTGGTTGCAGATGCAGGGGCTGGGGCACAGCCTGTGTTTGGCCAACGCATTAGACACTTGCACGTGACTGGCCCCAATTTCGAGCTGGGGGCGCCTGTTAAATAAACAATCAATTGCAACTGCAGGCTATTTGCTTGGGTCAATACGGCAAGCTGTTTAAGCACATGCCAAAGCGGACCTGTTGAGAGCAGGCCTTGGAGGTGTGCGTATCAAACGATATAGCTAATGGTGTTGGCCAAAATATAGTCAGGGGCAGCTGTAAGAGCTGGTTGTGGGTAAATGAACAGCAAACAGTTTGCAGCTTGAAATATGAAGAATGCAGAACACAGAGCTAGGACTGGGCTTATAAGAAAGGGCTTGTTAAGGCATAAAGCAAGTGTGCTTACAATCGAAAATAAATGGTTATAACATAAAGTATTATATCTCTATATAAAGTCTGTATCTCTCAATCTCCATTAAAGTCTTAGAATCGCACTTTTCACCGAGGCAGCTTGGATTTTCCGAACAGCAGAAAGATCTTAGAAAATGAGGCCGATCGAATGGTAACAAGAAAAGTTGTATAAAAACGTTTTCTCGCAACTTTTTCACAGGTGCGAACGGAATTTCCTGAATATGCATCTTCAACACATAAGGCAAGTACAGTGAAAATTGCACCTAGAAAGAACCAGAAAGAATCTCCCAGTCAGTCATTCAATCAGTCAGTCAGCACAAACAGTTTTGTATATAGCGATACTTTCAGCCAAATAGCAAACTCCATCAAATCATAATTTGATCACGTTTATGCCAGACATGGATATGCACGTATTTATGTATCAAATACGTTTGGGTTTTTTTTTTTTTGATTTCTTAACCGCAGCGCAAATTTGACTGGTTGGTCGCGTTTATTGATGTGTAATAAACCAATTGCATTTGTTTTGAATATATAAATAGTCATAAAAAAAATGCCAACAACAACGACAACGACAAAGGGCAGCGTTTACGCCATTTTGTTGCTGTTGTTGCTTTCCGTTTCCGCTTTGTTGCCGCTTTTGTGTTTCTGTTTTTTTTTTGTTTTGTTTTGTTTTGTTTGGTTTTCAGTGTTTGGCTATTTTTTTGGGCGAAACGTGCGTGGCATACTAATTTGCTCTAAATGGATACAAGTTTAACGCTATATATAGTATATATATAGAAGAGATATATATGGATATATATATATGCTAGCATATATTTATGTGCTGCCTGAGCTACCCCTAACTGCCGCCCCTTTGTGCCTTGTAAAACATTTGATTCATCGAACCAAAAGTGTTGAAAATGTTATTTTAGCTCACGCATTTCGACTTTTATGTGTACAGTCAAACCAACATATAAGCACAGATTTATATATACATATATAAATATACGGTCAGTCCATATAAAAAGCCACAAATGGCGCCATTTAGTTGTTCGGGAAATGTAGCTATAAACTTGCCAAGACAAACATTTACAAATCATAAAAAAAAAAAAAAAAACAGACAGCAGACAGCAGGAGCAGCCCGTCAAATTGAGAGCCTTAGTTTTGGCTATAGCCAGTTAAAATCAATCAGCCATAAAAGGCCAATAATTTGGCTTGTTCTTAGCCAGCAGCTTGAAAGTGCTCTCAGGCTAATTAGTCGACGTAAAGCGCTTTACGGCCACACTTCAATCCAAACAACAAAAATGCAAAGGAAATGCACATTGTCGAAAGGCAAAAAAGCCGGCTTCATTAACAGCAAAAGCAAGCAGCAAACTGGCTGAGAACGTGCCTCGTCCAACTGCCACTTTGTCATTTAACATTTGGCAAACGTATTAAAACACCCCATCATTGCCTTAATTAAGAGCCATAAAAGCACATTTACTTATTGTACCAGTGCTACGGCCGTAGACTGAGCACACACGGTCCAGGTTCTGGGCCGCCCAACCGGCACGTCTTTACGCTTTATTTATGCCCAACCAGTCGGAGCTGCGCAGCGACTGGATGCCAACCACCCCGGGCGACTCGCCCAACCATTTGTCGTGCTTAATTCATGGCCAAAGTTGGAATTAAGTGAATTTTACGTTCATTAACGTGCGAGGGTTGCGCTCTGCCCAACGCTTGGCGCTCTTATATATTAAGTATTACCCTTGCTGGTGGGTGGATGGTTCGCTTTTCTGCTGAACTGGCGCTTTTTCGGTTGGTGGCACCGGCGGCGGCTGCTTTGCCAGACAGTGTTGATAATTAGCCGTGCGTCTAATGTTGCCCTAATAACGTAAATTTGTGGCTTAGTGGAGAGCAGTCGAACATTAGCGTTAGATTAGTTGGCATAGATGGGGGTTGGCAATATAAAAGTAAACAAGTCGCAAATTTTGCAAATGCTGTGTAAAAATACGAGTACTCAGTTTTGAGCATGGCTAAGCTCAACAGGAACAAAAATGCTCGATAATTTAGTCTGCTCTTCTTCCTTTTTCTTTCCGTTTCTCTTAAAGAATGTTATCTAGTTATCTACATTAAGCCCAAATTTAATATGATATAAAAACTAAAGTTCCATACACTTTGAGAAACTTTCAAAATCTAAAATCAAATCTCTTTTGCCCTATTTTATAATAGCATGCAATTTATATTCATTATATGTTACAGTCATTATAAATTTGTATAAATTGAGCGAAAGTTGAAGTTTCGTAGCTTCCACTTTTGATTGTTAAAAGTTTCTCTAATATCTTGCCAACTAATTGGGCACAAAAAGTTTAGCAGCAAAAAACTTTTTAATGCCTGTCCACATGACAGTTGGCCACTCTGCATGCTATCAGCCAACTAACTAGCCCGAAATGTTGACCAATTTCGTTAGCCAAGCTCGCATGGAAAGCAAGTGGAGAAACGGAAGCTCAACGGAAATGTGCCCCAATGCTACGAATGGCCTGTTAATTAGTCTCACTTAGAAAATAAACTGCAGTAATTAAGAGAAGAAGGCAGCCAAAAACTCAAACGCGATTCCACCCACAGACAACGCCCCAAAAAACTACTCGCCATTTTTTTTTTTATCATTTTGTTTTTTAATGCCGCAGCAGCGCGCTGGCTGCAGCAGCAGCGCTGGCAGCGGCAGTGGGGTGAGCATTTTAATTTCAACGCTAGAATTCTAATTAACAAACAAATCCGACAAAATACACAGCAGCAACAAAAATGCCCAGGGGAGTGAAAGAGATGGTGCTAGAGTGAGGCCCGAAGTTGGGCCAAAGTCAGCGCCGGCGATGACAGCAAAAAAGTATGCTATATAAAAACGTTGGCGCAGCGGTGCTGCTAGGGAGGCGGGCGGGCGAGGTGGGTAAGAAGGCAAACGAAAAGGAAAACCCTGTGAGCCATGATCTCCCAATTTAATATTATAATTGCTACAATTATCATTCTCATGCCATTTACACAGCAATTGCACAAAAACAACAACAACAGCGACGACGACAGCGACGTCAACGACGTCGTGAAGAAAACAACAAAAAAGGGCAGCACGTCAAGTGACTGGCTACGTTCTGCGCGTATGTACGGTAAATTGAGGCAATTACCGTTTCTCTGCTTACCCCCGGCTTATATGCTCTGTATACATACATATATAATGCCAGCTATGCTGACTCCACCCACAACAGATTTTGCTCTCACTGGCACGCGCTTTCTCTTTCGCTCTCGCACGCCTGCTCTCGACGCATGCGTTGCGTGTCCAACATGCCGCCGCCGACGCCAACGACGACGCCAACGCCAACGCCGGCAGCGACAGCATCATGGCGGACAGCTGCAGATGATGATGGCGTTCATTACGCGAAGTTGGCTGCGGCAGCGTCGACTTCTAATGGGCGCATTTTAAAATTAATGGCTCAACTTTTTTTTTGTTTGGTCCGTGCCTCTTGACGATTTTTTGACTATTTGCGCCAAATAATGATAATTTTGTCAAGTTGAGCAGTTTTTTGAGCGAGCTGCTTGACTTGAACATAGGTGGAATGCTAAGTAAATGTTGCTAATTGAATAACTTTATCGAAACTCAGTAATTCCATACAATATGCCAGCAAATGCCATACACTTAGACTATGCACACACAAAAAGTATGCCAGCAAAATAATGTTTCGCATATAAAAAAAAAAGCAACAAAAACAAGCAAAACAGTAAACATTAATTGATTGTACATAGACGATAATTTGAGCCGAGCCCGAATTGATTACAAAATGTTTGCAGCTGTTATTATTAAATTAATTTGTCATCAAACAAAGCATAAAAACGTTGCCAGCTAAATCTGCATAAAAGCAACCCCCAGTTGGATCCCACAGTTGTTCTTGTCCAATGTATCGTGTACTTTTAGTTCGAATGCAGAAAACATGACAAAATAATCACAAATGTTATGATAAAGCCTATGACAAGGCTATGATAACGCATTTTGAGCCCATGTAAATGACTTTTATCAGAGGAGGGCGAACTAATTGAATTTGATAAAATTGCTGACACTAAGTGTTAAAGTTGCCATAAGTGGTGACAAATACCCTATAAGTGGATCGGGCCTGGAATGGGCTCTTTATCTAGGTCCCCTTGGTTGGATCATCAATGGAAAGTACAAAGTACAGTTAAGCAATAATCAATTGCTTAACACTGGTTGTAGTTATTTCAGTAGCAGAAAATTTTGTGTTGTTGCTCTTGTTGTTCGTCTTGTCATATTGGCTATTGGCTGTTGTTGTTGTTGTTGTTGTTGCTGTTGTACGGTGAGTAGTCATTGGGTTTTCAACAGAAGTCGTTTAGTGTTTGGCTACATGTCATGTTTGTATTTCATAGATAAAATAGCACAATTGTGCCAGCACAAAATGTGTGTAATTATCGTTGTCACTAATTAAAGCGCATGAGGCGCACGTGTGTGTGTGTGCGTGTGTGAATTTCTTTTTTAGTCAACTAAAAGTTCATTCTTATCGTAGAAATGAAACTTCTGAGGGATTTTTTATTTAATTATCGGGATATTGTGATTTGTGCAGACAAATTGTCGTATTCCACAAATCCGGTATCAGTAGACAAGCTTAGTTGCCCCAATTAGTGCAGCTATTGCGAGAAAGTCGTATGACCAAAAGATTGGCTATTATTTTTAAAGTGACTTCAATTGTAGTGATATTCTATTTGTAAAACTCTTAAGAATCTAAAAACTTCAACTTACCGTTGAATTTTGAAATTTGATTTGGGAGCGCGTTCACCGATAGAATCGATTTATCGATAGCAGTTTTTACAGCAGCCTTGCGGCAGGTATCTGTTGCATGGTGTTTTACAGCACTCTTTTCATTTACAGTTGCCATTTACAGCTGTTAGCAATTCAACAGCAGCGCAAAAGAAAAATACAAAAACAAAAAGTGCATAAATAAACTATACAACTTATTTTTTTTGCTAATATTTAGATTGACACGATAGAAAGCAACACAAGTGTTTTTGAAAACAACACAAGTGTATGGCTTGCAATAGCTGAAGAAAATGCGTCATATTTACACCAAATAATTTACTTACGCTACGTTATTTTAAAACAAAAGTCAATTATGCAGATGCAGCAACAACGTTTGGTTTTTCTGACGGTTTTGTTATGCAGCCTTGCTGCGACAAAGGCGAGCCCGCTGAGGTAAGTGCCCATTAATAATAATATTTGGCAACAACAAGCGGCAAGGAAGTTTCTAGTGTACGTTTTTATTTATTTGCGTTGGCGGTGCAAAAGAAAAACTAAATCACACACAAAAGAAAATGAAAATGCGTTGCAGCGCGAGATTAGCGCAAACGTAAGCAAAATACAGTTATATAGCATATACAGTTAGAAATATCAATCGATATTTCGATAAGCCGAGTACGCTGTGCGCTTGAAAAGCTACCAAGTTCAAGGTTACCCCCATGTCCCCAAACGCCACCGCCGTAAAAAACCCTTGTAAACCACAACAAATTACTCACAGCTGGTTTCATATATGTGCGTGTGTGTGTTTTTTTTTAGCCTCAACCTAGATGAAATATCGGACTCTGGTATCGCCCTGTCCAACCTGACCTGGGGCGAGTCGAGCAGCTCCGTGGAACAGCCGCTGCAGCGACCCAATGCCGCCGATTTCTCCGATGAGGATGAGGACGACGAGTATTATCCATTGTATATGAATGAATTGGGCAGAGACGCGCACAGCTGGGACGTGCTCATATTCACGCAGCAATGGCCCGTGACCACCTGCTACCACTGGAGGGAGGAGGATCCGACGCACGAGTGCACGTTGCCGCAGAAGAAGGAGTTCTGGACCATACACGGCATCTGGCCCACCAAAATTGGCCAGATCGGACCAAACTTTTGCAACAGATCCGCCGAATTCAATCCGGATCAGCTGCAAGCGATTATTGATCGCTTAAACACCTACTGGATGGACCTGGAGGGCGACTCATCACAGGAATATCTCTGGAAGCACGAATGGCTGAAGCACGGCACCTGCGCCGCCGTGCTCGATGCCCTCGACAATGAGCTAAAGTACTTTGGCCAGGGCCTGAAGTGGCGCGAACAATACGTCATAGCCAACATACTGGATGCGGCGGGCATACATCCCGACTCCAACAATACGGTCATTGCTTTGAACAATGCCCTGGTGCGCGGCCTGGGCAAGAATCCCTCCATACATTGTCTATTCGATGGCAAGCACGACATAAGCTTTTTGTCGGAAATCCGAATTTGTTTTGACAAAACACTGCAGCTGATCGACTGCGATGGCGTCAAGCTGGGCGATGTGGTGGCCATCAAGTATCCTGGCGGCACAGTGAACACCAATTGCCACATTGGCAATCCTGTGCATTATCCCAGCCTGGTTCCTCCGCTGCTACGCAAAGAGCAATGGAAATTCCCCTTGGTCAATGTCTACAAGCTCTTGCAGTTTCTCATGTGGTTCACATTGTAAAGTCCTCCAATCTTCAGTCCGTCTTTACGTTCTAGTAGCTAAGTTGACGCATCATTTGTTATAACCCTCACAGACATCGAGATCCTATTACAACATATTTCTTTATGTAATTGTATTAAACGTATAAACCCTGGACCTGAGGCTAAATTGTATTAAAACGACGCACGTGATCGAGCAAATATCACTACTATATATAGTTTATATATATATATATATATATATTCATGACGAACTTTGAATGCGTTTTGGCGAGTGCACTTAATTGTGATTATGCATATATATATATATATGTCAGCAAATAAAAAGGCATTAATCATTTAGGTAATTATGTTTATTCTTTTATACCGTGTATTTAAATAATCACATTTAAGCAGCTACGCATTAACGTAGTTAATTTAACAAATTTTGCATTAGAACGAATTGTTTAAACAACATATTGGTTGGCCTACCCATAATATCTTATCACATATTGTGTCTGCTGATCATTTTTCTGGCACGTTTAAATAAAAAGACACGTAACACACACACACACACACACACAAAACGAATTTCAATATTTGAATATATAGTTGATTTCCTTTACTTTTGTATTTAGTTAATAATATTAAATTTCAGGCTGCATATCCTTGAAGCTGTGAATGTAACGGGCATGGTTATAGAGAAAATTTATAGCTATTTGTAATTTGTAGTTTATTGCTGTTGTGTGGAGTTGCCATTATAGGTGGCCTTATCCTCGTCATCGTCCTTAGCGCTATCTGCCAATCGACGTATATTCGATTCACCATAACGCGCTGGCTTAATGCCGCCGGAGCGCTGATGTGTCAGCTCATGTACAGATGCGGCATCCGCATCGCTGTGCGAGACGAGCGTCGGCTTCGCCTGATGAGCCGGCGATCCAACTGCATTCTGTGGAGTTGGCTGTTGCGAGCCCGGTGGACCACTTGTCGTGCGCAGCATAAACAAATCCATATTGCGTTGCACGGTGCTGTCAGAAATGCGTAAAGAAATGCTGCATTAGTTTTTGCCTTGAGTTAGTCGAACTTGTTTAGCCTACCCATCGCCGTTGTCCGCGGGGCGCACTGGAGGTTTCGACCAGCCAACATTGGACACCATTTGCATGACGCGCTGTCGCAGACGCTGGAAACCCATTTTGTTGATGTAATCGAATGCGACGGCCGCCGGTGTGAGTATTGCCCAAATCATGCTGGTCACAATGTTCACCAGATTGCTGCTGCTGCGCACTACGCGATTCGTTTGTTCGCCTTTGAGTACGAGCAACACAGCATTGGGCACCAGATTCAGCTCGCCCAGCGTCTTTGTCTCATCCTCGGTTTTGAACTCACGTCTCGGGTAGCTGGTGGCCAGTGTGAATTCGCGTATGTTGCTGCCGGCAAGCAGCTCTTCCAGCACATAGCCGCGCACTGTGACCAGTGGCTCCGCGACGGGAAAGGCTTTGGTGCGCGTAATGCCGCCTGGCAAACGGATTTGCAAACGCGTCTCCTGCACCGATGTGGCAGAAAAGTCCTGCACAGCCGATGTCGTTGTGCACGTGTTAACACTCTGTACCTCGGCATTTGCGGATGCACGATTCGCCATTTCGGCACGATCGGCAGCAATTTGCGCAAGAATTCGTTCACGTGTCTCCTGCTCCTGCTGGCGCTCGCGACGTATGCGCTCCTTGAGAAGAGAAGAGAAACGCTTTCAATTAGACATTTTTTTTTTTTGGCATTCGAGATTGTGACTTACTTGCAACTGTTTTAGCTCCTGTTCGCGGTTGATCATTTGCTGGGCCTGCGCTTCGCGGCCCTCGCGACGTCGTCGCAGCTCGTTCTCCTTGTCGCGTCGCTTTTGCTCCTCGAGGCGTTCTTGTTTGCGCTGCTCCACAAGCATTTGAATCTGCGACATGCTCATGTCCGTCTCCTCAGTGGACGCACGTGCGCCGCTCTGTGCGCTTGGCGGTATTAATGGCATTGCAATGGGCACGATCGGGGCCATTCCATTGGGCAGCACTGCTGTTGCTGTTTCTTGAGATGTGGCTGTGGCAGCCGCAGCTGCGGCCGCACGCTTCTCAGCAGCTGCTGCCGCTGACATCGCCGCCACAGTTGGCTCGGGCGCAGCAGCCGTTTGAGGCGCAGCTACAGGCTTTGGCGGATCAACAGTTTCAAGTTGCGAGCTTGATTCCACCGCAGCAATGGGTTCGGGTGTAGCTGGCTCTTCCGGTTCTGGCTCTGCCACTGTTATCTCCGATTCCTGCTCGACCGCCTGCGTTGTGTTCTTGGCCGCCGCTTGCCCAAATGCCGGTTCCCTGGTTTCGGTACTGTCTGCACCGGCAATTGTGCGACCTGCTTCCTGCTGCTGTGTATTGGCTTCGTTTGCAACTGCGCTGCTCGTGGTTGCATCCGGATTTGTCTGCTTGCCCGCCAGCAGCAGCACCTTATCGATTTTGGCCACCAGCTCCTCGACGCTGCCAATGATGCCCGTGGCAATATCTAGCGGGGTGCCAGACTTACCAATAAAGAAGATTGATGGCACTGGCACCACTTTATCTTTAGGGCAAATGATTAATGCATACAAAAAACTGTCCCACTGTTCACTTTAGCCAGCGCATACTGTACTTACAGAGCGATATAAACATAGCGTACGCCTCACTGTCGCCCCGTATCTTGACCGCCACAAAGTCGGATGTTTGCAACTTCGAGGTCACGCGCCCCTCGTTCAGGAATCTATCCAGCTTAGCTGTCATCTCATCCTGACCTGTGTGTGGCGCAGTGTTTATTCAATTATAATGTCCAATTAGCAAACATGACGTGGTAAAAAATTGATAGTGGTTTTTATTTTGGTTTTTTTTACCTTGAATGTAGAGAACGAAGATGGCATCTTTGGCTTTAGATTCCGCCACAGCCTCTGCAATAGTACCCGTGTGCCAATTCATATTTGTTTGCTGCCTAGAATGTTGTTTTATTACCGAAAAATTTGGCTATTTCACAAATATTTTTTTCCACCTGACATCCATGGGATAGTGATGAAACTTTCTAAAACAAGCTTAATATCGATAACTTTTGGTTTATCGGCTGTGCTTTCAAACAAGCCGAGCAAAAAAAAAAACAACAGCTACAGCAACAAATATTAGTTACAAATGTATTTATAGATATTCAAAATTACAGCTACAAAATATGAGTGTGAAAAGTCGCGGACATGATGCCACTGCCTGGTCTGTCTAGTCTTCAGTACAATTGGTGATTGGGCGCCGCGGCAATGGCAGCTGCATCATCTATTCGTCAGCAGAATCTGTAAATATAAAAACTGTTAAATAGCTGCAATTAGCTCAGCGATAAGCACACAAATACCATCATCAAAATCCGAACACACTATGGAGCTGGCTGGTGTCACAGATATCTCGCTGCGTTCCACATTTGGCAGACGTGCTACGCGAACACAGCAACGCTTCGGCTTGGGCTTTAATGGGAATGGGCGTCCTCCGACTGTCTGCTGTCCTTTCATGCGCTCCAGATTGACGCGACATTTGCGTATTTGAACGCGCTCCTGATAATCGAATTCGCCTTGTGCTATGATATACGGATGCCGAGGTATTTTAATCACCATCTTCTTGATTTTATTTTGAGGCGACATTTTCTGATAGTAACGCTAACAAAATGGTTATACGACGCTATCGGTTGTTCAAGTTGCAGCGACGCAACTGCATATTGAAAGCAGCTGATGTGTTATCGATATATCGATAGGTGTATAGACGTAGATAAGAAGCTTGACATGCCGCATTATTATTAATTATACACTAAAAATGTTTAGTTTATTTAATGTGTTGCCCCTTAATGTTATTTATTTATTTGTTGTTAATTTAACGCATTACACCTAATCGATTAAAACAAAATATTCATTTAGAGTGAGCATTCACTTTTGACGTTGTGCAACACTAGCAACGCAGCATTGTTTTTGTGTGTCATTATTGCAGGGAAAATATTAAGTGGAAAAAATTTAGCATTTGCACAAACTTACGTGTTCTATTGAGACATTTGCGCTAGAAATTCAGACTGCAGATATGAGTGATGTACAAACATTAATGGACATGGGTTTTCCCAGAGATAGAGTGTAAGTATATGTCGAAATATATTCTTCGCCGGCAAATTTTTATTATGTTTTTATATTAATTCATAGAGAATATGCATTAAGTGTGACTAGCCATAAAGGCGTCGAGATAGCCATGGAGTGGCTCTTGGCCCACGGCGATGAAGAGATACCAACTGCAGCCGCCGACCCAGCTGCAACCGAAGACTCTGCGCCGAGCAGCAGCGGCGCCGCCGACGTCTCGGGCGGAGCGGCCGTTGCCAAATCTTTGAAATGCGACGACTGCGGCAAGGTGCTGAAGGATCAAACAGAGGTCGAGTACCATGCAGCCAAGACGGGTCACAGCAACTTTTCTGAGTCCACTGAGGAGAAGAAGGCGCTGACCGAGGACGAAAAGAAGGCACAGCTGGCGCTGATCGAGGAGAAGCTCAAGCAGAAGCGCGTCGAGCGTGAGGAGCGCGAAAAGGCCGATGCCTTGGAACGTGAACGCAATCGCATACGCTCCGGCAAGGACATGACAGAGGCGCGCCGTCGCATGGAGGAAATCGAAATGAAAAAGATCGTTGATCAGCGCAAACGCGAAAAGGAGGAGGAGAAGGCGGCACGTGATCGTGTGCGCGCACAGATCGAGGCCGACAAGGCGGCACGCAAAGCCAGGTGAGCAACCCTTAAAATCAACCGCTCCAGCTAAAGCCTAATCATTATTCCAGGGCAGAGCAGAGCAGCCCCGGCAAGCCGTCGGACGCTGTGCCCTCGGTCAGTTCGACTACCACGGCCACCACGCCGACGGGCGTCAAGTCGCCGCCACGCGATTATACCGAGACGCGCATACAGGTGCGACTGCAGGATGGCTCAACACTGGCTTCCGAGTTCAATGTGAAGGAACCGCTGTCGGCGGTGCGCGTCTTTATACAGGTGAAGACCGGCATTGAGACGCCGTTCGCATTGATGACCACATTTCCGCGCAAGATCTTTGCCGACGATGACTACGAGAAGCCGCTGGAGGTGCTGGGCCTGGTGCCCTCGGCTGTCATAACCATGACCAAGCCGGCTGCGTAGATTCTCTCAAAATCGAAACTCAAACACAACTAACAAACATTTAAAGCTATAAATAAATACATATGTAATGAACATGACGCGATATTTCCAGTCGCCCTTCGACTGGGGCGTTAAATGTACGATTTTATATAAAAAAAAAAAAACAATGAAGAAATTTTAATTAAAGATTTACATTTCGGCGGCATTTATTGTGCGGCTACATGAAGGGCTCCACATAACTCTTGATTTTCTTCACGCTGCGCTCCGCCGGCCGCATATTCAGATGCTGTCCGAATATGATGAACTCCAGGCTGTCCACGTGCATGCCGAAGACGCACTCGCTCTTGGGCACGGTGCGCACCCGATGATCCTCGCCCAGCAGCTTGAGCACATTCTTTGTGTCCAGCACACAGATGCCGCTGAGTCCGACCAGCGTGGGGCACTTGGACTGCACCACGCGCAGCTTGGCGCCATGCAAATCCAGCTTGACCAGCTGCTTGCTGAACTCCTCGTAGCGTTTCTCGTGCACCTGCGGCACCTCGTCGCCCTCGCGCAGCTCTAGATGCTCGCGAAGGTAGCCGCGCCAGAGCTTGTGCAGCGGCAGCGCCTGCTCGTAGCGCATTTGCCGTGTGGGCAGCGTATTGAGTCCCAGTTGTGCGTATTCTCGGCGTGTCAGCGTGCTCGATTTGTGGGCGCGCCGCTTGCGGCTGTGTTGCTTTTTGTTTTTGGTGCCATGCAGCATGGTGATGTGATCGGGTATGATGTTAACATTGCAGCGATGGTGCGGCACGACGAGATCGGTGAGGAATTCCTTCAGCGTTTCCGTCTCTCGTTCCATGTTGACGTATTTGTTTACAAAATTCGAGTGTCAGATAAGGTACGCTGCTCACATACATCTTGCTGACTGCACTGCGTACCTACCGCAAATATCGGCAACAGCGAGTACTTATCGATAGTTACAGCTGTACATGTTAACATAACATAGCTATGTTAATCACCAAATGGCAAAAACAAAACAGCTGGTCACACGTTTACTTGGCGGAAATGTTGCTAACACAAGAAAATATGACAGGGAAATTAATTAAGTATGTAAATTGATTGAGAGCTGTTAAATTCACTTAAAATGATGGTTAGAACATGCTGTTAGTGCTCAATGGGATTTGCTTACATGCTGTTATGCTGCAGAGTTGAGGCAACATGTTGCTAAAACTCAGCTGTTAATGAAAATACCAAAAATTAAACGACTGGTCACACCACTCACGCAGGCCCGGTCACATCGCTAGAAATTTTGTTGTTGTCAGTCCTATCATGACTTTCGCATAAACGACACGCATAAAATCGGTAAAAAGACGCCGCGTGTGTTTCTTGCAAAAGGCAAAGGAAAAAAATTAATACATACACACACATGTATTGCAAAAGCAACAACGCTGCTGCCTATCAAACTTCGGGTAGTGTAATAACCAGATAATGCAATAATAATTGTGCCCCAACAAACGTGACAAATGCACAAGTAAAAAGTTTCAGAAAAATATAATTCAATTGATTGCCGTCGGTCTCGCTGTCGCTCATGTGTGCGTCTGTCTCTAAGTGAATGTGTGTGTGCGTTAATAAATCACAAATAACAACAAATTCGTGAGACTTGCTGCATTTTAGCCGCTGTTGCAGTCACAGTCGCAGTCAACGTTGCCGTCGCAGCTCGCGTCGTGTTGTAAGTTAGCATCGAATTTTCATTTGTAAATTTCATATCGTTTGTCTCTAACGCCGCCGCGGCCGCCGCCACCGACGCTGCACACACACTCACACACGCACGCACGCCAAACACACTCATACACACAAATGCGGAAGAGTCGCCGCAGCCAACGAAATCAGCTCCCCACCGTTGTCGCTGCCGCTGCCGCAGCTGCTGCCGCCGCTCAATAATTGTGCATTTTTTTAAGGTAAGCAATGGGAAATTAGTCTGTCAAATGTATCCGAATTCC
This sequence comes from Drosophila virilis, assembly GCF_030788295.1. Lineage (NCBI taxonomy): Eukaryota > Metazoa > Arthropoda > Insecta > Diptera > Drosophilidae > Drosophila > Drosophila virilis. Next base: position 22,969,558 of record NC_091545.1, read on the forward strand.
ATGTGTCATACAAATGCCGCACATTTTCTGCATTTCAGTGCACTTTTCTATTTTACTGTGCTTTGTTTTCCATGAGCGTTGCCTTGGCGTCGGCGTCAGCGTCAGCGTTGGCGTCGCAGCACCAGCAAAAAAGTGTCAAGTGCGCGACGCTGACGCTAAGCATGCTGAGAGCGTACTTTGTTGTTGCGCGTCGCTCTCTTTTGCTGTTATTGCAAAACATGTGCACATATTAAATAAGAAATGTTTCACTTCTTTTTTTTTTATCTGCTTCAAGTTGATTAAACTGTCTGCGCTCGCTCCCATGTAAACATTAAAAAAACTCCAAACTCCACTCGCATTTTATTTTTATTTTATTTTTTTGAGTGTGTTTATTTGCTCTCTCGCTCTTGCGCTCGCTCACTGACTCACGCATACATATACATGCGCGCACACACGGACGCGCCCCGGCCGTAGCTAACGGCAGTTTCTTTTTCTTTTTTTTTTTTTTTGTTACTTTTCGTTTTCCTTTTTCCTTCGCCTGGCAAAAATGCGCCCAAATTCTAAATCTTGAATTCTTTATTTCTTGCAGTCGCCAGCAGCAACAACAACGACAACAACAACAACAATAGCCGGAAAAGTAAGCAAAAAATGTGCAAAAATTTCAACAAAATTCGCTAAAATTCATTTCTAATGTGTTAAATAAAATAATATACAACAAATTTGTGTGCACAACACAAGACGAGCAATAAAAATTACAAACACCAAATGGGCAACTATTGAATGGCGGCCATTAGTGGCCCCAAGCGGCATCCATTGAGCAATCAACACCATTTCTCCCATCCAACCAGCAACACCAGCAACACCAACAACACCACCAACACCAACAACAACAACAACAATAACAACACCAACAAGGGTAACAACAGCAGCAAGCAGAGGCTTTATCAAACGGCAGCTAATCCACAGCAGACAGGAGCATCCAGTTACTCCAGAAGGAGCAGCATCGACAGCTGCCCAAATCCTTTAGCTGCTGCACCGCATAGCTCGATGAGCGTTTCGATGTCACTGGTACAGGGTGGTGCTGCCGGTGGTGCGCCACAGGGCGCCAGCGCAATATTGGCCGCAGCGGCACCGTATTATCAGCCGCCAGCGGTGCCACAGGATGTACAGCCGGATCGTCCAATTGGCTACGGTGCATTCGGCGTTGTTTGGTAAGTTTTTCCATGCTATTTTCATCAAACAATGCTTAGGGCTAGCTATTATAAGAACTTTCTAAAACACTTCTTAAATCTTGTTATTACGAGCCTAAATATTCTTTAAAAATAGATGCTAACCGATCTCAGTAGTTGAAGCTCTTGGCATTGTTAAAGCTTATTTGTGGGCTCTAAAATGTGAAAATGTTTAATTGAAAATAACTTCAAAAGAAGTTGATAACATGCTAATTGAACTCAGATATAATTCCTGCTAGAGTTGCGAAATGACAAAAGAGACAAAAAAAACTGCATAAGGGGAGACTCCCATTTGAGAGATTCTCAAACCAAGCTGAGCTACAAATATTATTTTTTAATACTCTACTTTATTTCCACTTGTTTCTTTAGTTCATCAGTCAGCGTCAATTTGCGCGCTCTTCTTCTTTCAGAGTGCCCAACTTGACTTTATGAGAAAAAATGCTTATACTAATAGCGCTTTACAACACTGGATGTTGTTGCATTGCTTTAATATCAACTGTTTACAGTTGTTATATTTTATTCTTGTACTATGTATTTAAATTGTATTTTTGCAAATTTGTTCGCTCAGTTGTTTTGCATTTAATTTGAAAACTTATTTCTCGCCAACATTTAGCTAGCCTTTAGTCTTAACATGTAACTGGGGTTCAATGGCTCTTTGCCTGGCGGCGACCTTTCCCTGTGTGCAGAGTCCTTTATGCATAGGCCTGACGTCCGCCTTTTATTATTATTATTTTGTTTTTTTTTTTTTACCCCCTTTTTTGTGCGGTCTGTCGTCGCAGCGTCAACATTAACAGCAACATCAGCTTGCCGTCGTCCTTCGTTCTACGTCCTTTGTGCCTTATGCATTTTTCCAGCGTTAGGGTGGTTTTTCTATGAAAATGTTGCTGCTACCCCCATACTATCCTATAATCCCCCCCTTAACATGGTTCCCCCTCGTGTTTCATATTTTGTCTGTTTTGTTCTGTTTTGGCTCGCGGCTGTTCTAAGTCGCGGCTAACAAAAGTTTTTCCAGCTTCTTTGATTTGCATATTTGACAATTTTTACATTAATTGTTGCTAAACGAGTTGTGCACGATGTAACGGTTGATTTTTGACTTGTTTTTAACAGCTGAACTGAAATTTGGCAACGCTGCACATTACGTTTACAACACTACAAAAATTTCATTCACGTGTAAAACGGCATTTCCGGCTGTGTGTGCGCCCAGCAGGGTGTGTGCAGGGCAGGGGTTCAGTGTTGGGTAAACACCAAAAGAAGCCAGTGAAAAACTGGCACACGCTAAGTGACGCCAAGTAGAAGGACGGTGGCTGAGTTAGCGGAGGAGGGGGGAAGGGAGCTGGAGAAGTGCTCAAAACTAGGCACAAGGAAGTTGTGCAGCGCATAAAGACGACAACGAAATGTGCCACAAGTGGAGGAGGAGGAGACCCAACCCAAGCTCCCACTTTCCAGTTCGCGCTCCTCCACTTCACACAAGCCCTAGAAGAATGGGGCAAACGTGAAAAGCTGTTTAGGAGAAAGAGAAGCCGGCAGTCGAACGGCTTGGCTTAGGCCTTCTGGCTTAAAGTAGAACCCGCAGAATAGAGTCGTTGACGTTGGATTGGCTTTTCAAAAGCAATCATCATGGTCTCAGTCGCAGTCGCAGTCGGAGTCGCTGTCTATGGCCCGGTCTGGTCTGGTCTGGTCTTTGGTCTCTGCCCTGGGTCGTAGTCAGCTGCACTGGCTCACAGAAACTATATTTTAATATATAGCGCACTCGGCACTCGACACACCACCGCCGCACACCGTAAATGCAATCAAGCGTTAAATTTAAGTGCCAAATGTCGAACTTGTTAGATGCCGTGTGGCCAGATGCCAGGCTAGTTTTGTTTATGTGCCGTTTGCTTAGGAGCAGGTGAGGTGGTCTCTAGTCTCTATGGCCATGGCAGGAAGTTAAACAAGTGTCATAGTTAATGAAGTTTGGCAACAGGCCCAAGCACTTTAAATTGTTTGGCGAATGTTGCTTCAAGTTGTTCAAATAACACTCTTTGGGCATTTAACATTTTACTGTTGATAGAAATATTTGTGGTAAATTATGTGAAGTTTGGCAACAATGCTTAAAGAATCTTGTTAAATGTGGCAACAATGCAATGCAATGCATTCTTTCAAAGATTTGAATAGTTAAAATACAATTAGTCTGAAATGTGCCTTGAAGTAGTTAAAACAAAGGTATTTAAAACACTTTTATGAAGTTTGGCAACAATGGCTGTAGCTGTCAGTGAAGTGTGGCAACAAGGCCAGAAATGCTTGCATACATGTGTCGTATAATGCAAATTGATTTGATGAAACAACTGAAGTTTGGCAACAATGCATTTGCGTTAATGGTTTTAATGAGTATTCAACTGAAATTGGGCAACAGCGTCAAACGAGTTAATTACACTTGCTCAATATCATTCACCATAAAAATGTTATCAATTAAAGAATCCGCTGACTAAATGCGAGATTAATCAGCTTATAATTTATTTCGTAGAAATAGGAAACCATTTATGCACTTAAACACACAACAAGATTAACCAATTAATCCTAGGCAAACTTCTACGAATTTTTCTCACTGCATTGCGGCCAAGACAGACATAAAAAAAAAAAGAGCTGCATTTAGCGGGGATCAAGGCGGGATGGGGTGCTTGGGGAAGCGGCGAAATGGGCAATGAAAAACGCTCGTTTCGGCCACAAAACAAAAATATTGGACACCGAGTTCGTAGAGTCCAGTCTTTTGGCCTGTTGCTGCGCAGGCAACAGGCAGCGGCGTAGGAAGAGGGAGAAGGTGGGAAAGAGGGAGAGGAATTGAGCCGAAAAGAACCACAAAAGATGAGCGAACATCTTGGGCTTACTTTAAACTACCTGCAACTGGTTTTAGAAGCAGGCAGACGCAGACGACAAGTCCAAGAACGGACCAAAATGGACAAATGGCCGGACAGTTGAGGAGATGCCGGGACGCGGAGACTGTGTAAACCTTTTGCCTGCATAAAAACTCGCTTCCTGCACGACTTGTGGCCTGCTCTGGGCTCTGGCTCTGGCAACTGTGGCCACGGCTCTGGCCTGGCCCCGGCCCAGGCCCAGTCACAGTCACAGTCACAGCCTTAGCCTTAGCCTAAGCCACAGCCTTTGGCTTGCAAGGTGTCGTCGTTGTCGTTGTCGTCGTTATCTGTTGCCCAGCTCAAGCTCTAGCCATGGCCATAGCCATAGCCATAGCCTGGTCTGGCCTGGCCTGGGCAGCGCGCGCGCCTCTTGTGTTCCTGTTATTTTTATACCCTAGCTGAGGGTATTCTAAATCTGTCATAAAATGTGCAAGGTGCATAAAGAGCCAAAACCTTTTGCCTATCTATTCGAACTCTCTAAGTATTCTAGCTATCTAACTGAAATCCGGCTATTTTTGCTATAGGAAGTACATATCTTAAAGATCCAATCAATATATCATGTACTGCTCTTAGGAACCGACGATCGCGAGAGTTTAAATATCTAAGGCTTTGAGTTCAGGATGATTTCCTACATATTTAGCTGAAATCTTTTCAACAACGCACTTCTAGATATAGTTCCTAAAGTTAAAGATTCTTTTCTCAATATGCGTGCTCAGTCGTATTAACATCACATTCTACATTTTTATATAGTCTGCCACAGGAATATTCGGTTTTGAGAATACATTAGCGTATTTAATCTTCGGCATTTTGTTTGGCCAGTTGTTTGCTGGTTTCTCTAGGCTTTTGGTCTTTGATCAGGCGCAAATCCTGTGCTAATCTCGAGTCCAATGGCCCTGCCCAGCTCCAGCACAGGCCCGCATCGCTGACGCGCGATTCGTTGCGATTCGCTGGCATTAATCGACGCCGCTTGGACTTGTCCCTCTGTTGCCTGTTAAGTGATTCCTTGCTGCCTCTCAGCCCCTCTCTCCCCATCTCTCTCTCTACCATTCTCGATCCCTGCCTGCTGCTGCACCACCAAAAAATGCAAACAAAACAAAAGCAATGCATAAGCAGTGCACACGGAGCATTGACTACATTGAAAAGTACCGGGACATGTAGTTTTATTTTCCAACCACTATTTTCTTCTCCTCCTTTTTTTTTTTCGTATGCCCTGTACCTTTGGAAAATGGGTAAAAGTCAGGTACAATGGATGTGTGCAAATGTATGTAACAGGCACACAAACTCGTTAAAATATGTAAAGGTATATTTTTGATCGGGCTGATGAGCTCTGATCCGCCTTGTGATATACGAGAGGGAGAGAGAGAGGAAGATATGGAGGAGTTGAGAATGTGTGGAATAATTTACCTTGTGGATAGTTTCACACACTTCCAAAGAGAGATATTAATTTGTTTGCCCTAATTTTTGGCATCAAGACACATTTTTATGCCAACTTAAAGCGCTGAAAATTTGAGCTCGATCGAACAATAAACAAAAAGTTATCGAAAAATACAAATGTTCTACACTGGAAAAATTCGCAGATGTTTCCGTATAGGGTATCTGCTAGTCATGTCAATCGCATGCTTGTTTTTCGTTTGCTTGTTTTCGGTTCTTTCAGCAGCCGGGAAACAGCTGCTCTGGTCATGGCTTTAGAGCTCAGCGCTGATGCTGGGCTCTGCTCCTGGTGGTTGGTTGAACAACCTTCGACAGTTTTTAGATATTTTGTCTGTCTCACACACACACACACACACATACACACACACATACACACACACACACACATACACACACACACTCTCTCACACACACACAGGATGGTGCAGACAGGCCCGCTTACAGGATATATGCTATGGCTTGCGAGTCCCGCATATGTTTTGTCGTCTGCCACCACGTTTCAGTTCTCGTCGCGTCTCGTCTTCGCCTGCATCCCATTTCGTCTCGTCTCATCTAGCGTTTCGCTTGAATTGAAGTAAAAACTTCCCTGTACCGCATGTCCAACCCTTCGGACGGCAGTTTTCAATGAGTTTAGTTTTTCCCAGCCTGATTCTATCCATATATACTACATATACATATATATTTTCCCGTTCTCCTGGGGTTTTCTCTGTGTGTTTGACTTTGAAAGTGTTTGAATAATTATCCTGTTTTTCATAGGATTCAGCTCGCTCTTCATTCGAATTTCGCTCACCGCATTTCTCTTCGTCGTCCCTCATTCAATTTCATGATATTCCATTTTATTATCGCCATTGATTGCTTTGGGCTGACTGTGCGGCTCGATTGGCTTATGAGTTTTTCATTTTTCCATCGTTTTTGAACTTTTCCGCGCATTGGGGTCGAGAGTCGAGGCTCGCAAATCCCTGCACAAATTTAAACATGCTCAGCCTATACAATTTTCGGGCAGTTTTACAGTTTTATTTTGAAGTTTGGCAACAGCGCAACTCAGCAAAATATATTTTATTTGTAATTCTAATTATTTATTGATTACGTTGATTGGTTTTGGTTTTGGTTTGGTATATAAATTTATTATTAAAATGTGAAATGTTAACTACATTTTACTCGCTTTTTCTTCTATTCGTTGCTTATAATTCGCAAGAGGTTCTAGCTTTGGACTCAGCACCTTGCAAATCTAAAAGCTGAAAGCAGAGCCTGTTGATAGAATCTGGATGTTTTTGCAATAGTTTCGCAGACAATCCGCTCTTTGTTCTCGTAGCTTGTTGTTGATTTCATTTAAGTTGAACTTTAAAGGAGCGTATCCCAGTTATCCTTGTGAAGTTTGGCAACAGCGCAAAGTACAGTTTTCTTTGTAGTCATGTACACGATTTGCTGTGAAGGCCTTTGAACGAAATTTAGTTTTCCCGGCACGCATTTACCAGAAAATCTCAACTCATCTAATCCTGCTGATTGTCTGTGAAGTTCGGCAACAGCGGCGACAATAGAAAATATAATAGAAAATGTACAACGCCTGCTCGGCTATAAATGCAATTTTTACCATAAAAACATCTCAAGTGCCGGGGCTTAGGTAGCGCCCAATGCGAACGACATAACAACGTGCCATTTTCTATGGCTCCTGAAACAGCTTCTCTCTGTCCCAGTCTCCTGGCATAGCCCAGCCTGGCGATTGTTCCTGTTGTGCCAAAAACTATTTTTGCCTCTGTGTTCTTGGCCCAAACATTTGCCGAACGTTGCCAAAGAATTACGCACGCAATTTTGTCTACAGCTTCATTGTGCCCTCGCAACACATACACACACAAACACACACACACGCACCCACACACAGCCTTACACACACATAAACACACACATGTGAGCCACTTGCCTCGGCCAGCTTAGTTCACTTGAATTCAGTTCAAGTGAAGCGCAAATGTATCTTTGAGGTTTATATTTTCTATCTTTCTCTATATCTCCGTTCCTCTCTCTCGCTCTTCCTTCCATCCTTTTCTCTCTATCTCTCTCGCTCGCTCTGTATATCTCTCTCGGCCGCCCGCCAGCAGCTGCGGCTTTAGGTATCATGTAACAGTCACAGCAAACATTCTGTAACTAGGTGTCTCTCTCTCTGTGTGTGTGTGTGTGTGCGTGTTTGCATCATGAAATAATTATACCCTGTTCACAAATTAAGTGAGGTTGTATGGGTTTTGTGTAATCTTCAAAGCGCTCATGACTTACAATTCAGCCTATATATGTTACTCATGTATAGTAAAATATTTTTTTTTTCTTTCACACTCGAGCTTGGTCTCAAAAATCGATATCTCACTGCTTCAGATGTTCACACTAGATTGACAGGTGGTAAATTGACTATTTCACGTGAAGTTCATGTCAAATATATTCAAATTAGACGTATCTTGCACTCAATATTGCAAATACGAGTCACAGTTATAAGTTAGAATTTAAAAGTTTTTGTATGAGGATTGCAGTCTAAAAGTCTCTGCAGATAAAAGGACCTTGACCACAGGCCTATCCAGCCTCATAATCTATGAGTGTATCCATGTTATAAGCACAGTTTTAGAGTCACACACTATAAAGGTAGCGCCTTCTACAGTTTGAGTGCCCCAGCTCAATGGTCGAAAACTCCATTATCAAGACTACTTTATTTGCGAATCACAATTAAAGAGACACATTTTTAGAATTACAGTTTTAGAGTCACAATCTGAAAAATATCAGCTTCTGAAGTGCGGAGGTCTCTTCAACAGTTTGAGAGTACAGATAAAACAGTCCAACCACTTTTTGGCAATAAACGTCTTGTCTTATTTTCGATGCACATTTGTATATGCATTTGTAGTTGTTTACAGTTGTAGTTACAGTTTTAGAGCCCTCAACATAACCGAGAAGTCGCCTTGTTCTCACAGTTTAAGAGCAGCCTGCTTAAAAGTGTTTCACTACTTTAGCGTGTTTTTCTTGTTATTTTCGATTAGTTTTAGTCACAGTTTTAAAGCCATAAAAGAAAAGACGCCTTCCGCTCAGGTGAATCACAGTTTGAAAGCCTCTGCCTATAGGCGACTAACTTCATTATCCAGTTGGCGCTTTTCTTTTCGAGTTAAATTTTTAGGTTTGCTTGTAGCTTTACAGCTTTGGCGTCAAGAGAACGTGGCTTTCCCTTGCGTTGCGAACAGAGTATTGCTCAGTCGTTCCGACGGGTTCCGACTCCCAAGTTGTTCGCTCTCGTGCACTCACTGCGTGCGTTCAAAATGAAAAATAATAGTCAACAGAGTGCCACCAACGAAAAAGCTTTAGCCCAGCGAGACCTCAGCTGCCCCTGCCTCAGCTCCAGCCCCCGCCTCTGTCAGCTCTGCCCTGCTTGCCACAGTTTGTTGTGTGTGCAGCAGCAAACCTAATTCAACTACAGCAAAATGCATTTACACGCGCAGGTACCTGTCAGTGTATGTGTGTGTGTGTTTGTTTGTTTGTGTGTGTGTGTGTGTGTGTGCCAAATAAATCATCGTGTGTGTCGGACAACAGAACGCAACGACGAGCGATGAACAAAACTCTTTGCCACAACGGATCGTAAAGTACATTGGAAAACTGAAATAGACAATTCGTGGAGTTGCACTGTGCGGTGGGGCAGCGGCGGGGCAGAGGGGGCGCCAAAAGCGAGCTGCAGTTAGACAGCCGGACAGCTGGACAGTTGAACTGGCAGCCGGCGGGCAACTACTTGAACCCGAACTTAATGAAGCCACTCGTACTACCAGCCCGGACTCGGACTCGGGCCATAACAAGAAAACTTCATGGCTGCAGCAATGCTAGAGGGTTGTGCGGTGCGGTGCCCCCAGGCCTTGCACCCCCTTTCCCCCTCCACCTCTTCCAGCGTGGTTGCCCGGCAAAGCGAGAAACTAATTAAGTTTTGCGTCAAACTATTTTCCTGACACCGCACAACTAGAAAAAATGCTAGTGAAAATTTATGCATATGTGTGCGTGTGTCTGCGAAAATACATTTCTCCCGATATGATTTAAGCTCATGATTCGCTTGTCGCGCGGCTCGCAGAGCATTTGTTGCTGCCACTGTTTAGCGGTTGTAAGACACAATTTTATGAGGCACTGTTAGCGGAAAAATGCCGGAGGATCAATTCCTAAGCTTTGTGCGGCAAAGAAGGGCTAGAGAAAAGTAAGGGGAGAAGTGGAGAAGGCAGCAGGGAAGTGTAAAGATCTCTAAACAACAGAGAAAAAGGCATCTTTTAGAAGGTAGCTCTTGGTCTAGCTATGTTAATACAAGAGAAAATGCCGATAAATTTGCGCTTAATATCGATATTTATCTATATCGATGGGAAGTTATCGATAATTTGAAAGTAATAGCTGATCAAGAATTTCAACAGTCTGTTATGCACATTATCAGTGGATACAGGGTATTAGAAGGCAATGTTGCCTAGCCGCACGTAAATTAATATTTATATTTTCGATAATAGCGCTTAAGCATAACACACACACACACACACACACACACACACACACCACACACACTCGTCCAGGTTAGACTTGACTTTGCCACAGAGTTGTGGCAAATTTAGCCAATTGCCACATGAAAATGTCTGTCAATCGCAATCGATTAACATCCAGACGTAGGCAACAGACAATTGTTAATTAACACTGCCGCAAGGCAGCAAAATCTGCACAAATTGTGGTTACAAATTGAGCTTACAACAGCCAACGGCTGTCCCCTTGCAACAGCAGCAAAATCAACGGGAGGCAAATCAAAGGTGCACCGCCTGCCAAAGCCGTGGAAGGGTGGCAAATGTTGTCAAAACTAGGCACAACAAAAGATTGCAGTTAGGGCATTAGGGTATCTGTATGCAACATGGGCATGTGCAACCCCCCGTCCCACTGCTGTCACTTCAAACGGGGGCAGACAGACGAGAGGCAGCAACAGCAGCAGCAGCCCGCAGACATTTACAGTTGCAGCTACAGCGTTGACTGAAGAAGAGGCTGAAGCTTGGCTCATTGCCGTTCATTTTTTTTAACCCTCATTTAGCATAAACAGCAGGCAGCAAAGCCCAGCCAGACAATGGCAGCAGCTGCAGCCACAACTTCAACTCCAACTCAAACTCCAGACACAGCTCGCAGAGAGTATCCAGTATTAAACGCTCGCACGATTTTCTCGTTGCGGCTGACTGACTTGTGCCGTCGTGCCAGCGGCTCTTAAACAAAAAAAAAAAAAACTCAACAAAAAATAAAATAAAACTTAAAAAAAATAAAAAACTTATGCATTGTGCTAAATATAAGAGTGGCTGAATGGAGCCAAGCAGCTGCCGAAAGCCGCTGCGAATCCTGTCCCCATGACTGCAAACTCAGACGCAGACGTTGACGATGACGATGATGAAGCTGCGGCGCTTAATTAGCACGTATCCAGCATTTCGAGTATAAATAGCTGGTCTAAACGTAACTTTTGGGGAAAAACTGTAAGGAAAAGGTGTGCCGTCATACACTTGCCTTACAGTGAGGCTCAAAGTATCGGTTTATCTACTCAGACTAAATATGAGAGGCGCAGCGTATACACAAAGGTGCCTATGATAATATGAAGTTGTTGCTTGTCTGTAAATTGGAACAGTTGTGTACAGCTTTGGTAACAATCAATAACAATGGCATTAACATAACAAGCTGCTAAAGATGATGAAAGCTAATGAAGTTTGGCAAAGTACTTCAATCAAAGTCTAAATTAATAGACAGTGAAGTTTGGCAACCGTGTCTCACACTCTTTGACGTTTAGCAACACTGTAACTGCTTAAAACGCACTTTAATCAAATAATAAGCAGCTAGAAATATAACTAGTTCGTGAAATTTGGCAACGCTGCTTTAATTAAAGTACTGCCTAACAAACATGTAATGTTTAGTACCATTTTCTTTTTAACTTTTTGACGTTAAGCAATACTGCAGCAGCTTTAAGCACACTCCATTTAAGTAATAATCAACTGAAAAATAATAAGTGTTTCTGAATTTAAGCAACGCTGGTTCAATTAAATTATTACTTAAAAAGCACAGAAGTTTGGCAACATTGTCTGAAACTGCAACAGCTTAAAGCACAGCCCAATCAAATAATAAGCAGCTGGATATATAAAGAGTTTGTGAAATTATGCAACGCTGCTTTTATTAAAGTCCTACTTAACAAGCACTGAAGTGTGGCAACACTCGCTGCGACTCTTTGACGTTTTGCAACACTGTTGCAACATTGAAGCACACTTCCTTTTGCCTTTAAACCCTTTGCTGCAGCATTTGTAATGCTTTGGGGACTCACCCATTGCTCGCATCTGGTTGGGCGCGCACTCTCAACTGATGCTCTTAACATATTTTCTTAACCTCAATAATGCCACAATCAAATTCTGCCGCATTGCCGATTAAAATTCCAGTACCTGGCCGCTCGCCAGTTGCGTTTGTCTGTTGCGGCAGCGTCGGCTTCATCATTGTGCTTGCCGCACTAAACGCTTTTGACATTTCAATTAAAATTCTACAAAGTCTCGTCTATTGCGATGCGGTAATTGCAGTTACCGACTCCATGGCAACGTCATTGTTATACCCTGTAACTATCAAATGGCTAAAAGCCGAATCAAGCCGTATAGGCATTAATATAGTATGTATATGCTTATCGAGTAAAATAAGTTATTAAATAGTGTTATGTGGCAGGAGACATTTCTGAGCCGACCCCGTTTGGGGCTAGATTAACTCTTAAAGACTATTAAGGCTGGTTACATTCGATTTAGTAGATCATGAAGGTATTCAACTTCTACAGATCATATACTCTTTCAACATTGAAACTTCTGCATATCATGTTTATTAATTAAATTTCTTAAATTGAACTGCTGATTAAAAAACTTAGTTATTTCAGCTACACAGAAATTCTTATTTGTAAAATATTATAAATATTGTTGGGAGACTTTTTAAAGCACGTTTGAAATAAATTACTAGACAATATACAAAAAATTGCTGTAAATATAATTTGCAGTTTAAAATATAAATTGTTGTATGGACGTAATAATGGAAGGTCTCTTCCAGAAATTACAAAGAGGAACTTGTTGTATGGATAAATAGGGCCTCCAGCAATTGAATATCAGAGAGCTATAGGGTATATCGCAGTTGGTCTAGACGAGTCTGGCGCTTGCACGGCTCGTCAAGTATTTGCCAAATGTATGTGAAAATGTTTCAGTTGGCGCCGCAGTCTGCACATTTTCCAGGCCCATTTAGGCTGGCCTGAGCCCGGGCTGGTTCTGGTTCTGTTTTGCCACTTTTTCCGCACTTGTTCTGTGTCAACGCGAGATAATTAGACAGACGCGTTAATTGTGGCACTTTCAAATGTTGCACAGCTTGTTGCAGCTTTTGAGTCATCGTGACTCGCATGAGCCACGCCTCAAATTGTGGCACATCAAGATGCACATGCATGATGCACACACACACACACACACACATGTATATATATGTATTTATATATGATTGCCGCTTATCCGTTGCCGCTGCTAATGTCTTTTGACAAATGAGCAGCCGCAGCAACTGCAACAGCTACAACTGCCACAACGACTGCCGACTCTGTTGCACTGCACACAGCCCTCCCCACGCCTTTAGCTGTTGCCATCTGCTTTGTCAGTTTTACTTATTTTGGTGTCGTTGTTGTTGGGCTGCTGTTGCATTTTAAGCCGCTGACATTTGTCTAGCCCGAGGCTGGGCATTGGACTGATCTGGATTTGGCCACACCCAGTCCTGCTGGCAACTGAGCTGCGCCACCTGCAACATGCCTCAAGCTTGCTGGCCCGGCTGGGCTTTGACATTCCTGTCGCATCTGCATGACATGTTGCACATTCATATTTATATTTATAAATAATTTCAATTTCTTGTCATTTTATGGTATACCCAGTATTCATTTGCGTTTTTTTTTTTTTTTTTTTTTTTTGCATTTTGAGTCAGAGGCAGCTTCTCATTGTCAACTGTCGTTATTGATGTATGATCTTGATTTCCGTACAAAATATACAACGCATGTTCGTTCTTGACAAAAGGCTGTGCTCCTCCCTCTCCCCTGGCGGACTGGCTACCCCTCTCTTCCGTTAAACCGAACTCCTACGTTAATGCTTTGTGTTGTTGCCTTGGCGCCTCCGTCAACTGCGTCAGTCGAAGATTTGCAATCTGAATGCGATGACTGTGTTCTGTGTGCGAGAGTGGGGGCGGGGTTGGGTTTGGGCACAAGCGGGGGCAGGCTGACTGTCGCTTTGTTGCCAATTTTCAATAAGCTTCAGCTGCGTATTGTTGTCAACAATTGTTGTTGTTGTAGTTGTTGCTGCTGTTGCCAAGAATTACTTGCAGCAGGGGCACAAAGCTGTGTTTTTTTTTTTTTTTGTATTGTTACAAAAGTTTACATAAAATGCCACACATGATGCCAAATGCCACAGAAAAACATCGTCTCGTTATGAAATGTGGCAACAATGCACTTGAGCTAACAAAGGTGGTTACGAAGGGGAGGGGAGCGTAAGGAGGCTTTAAAATGTGACGCAATAAGAGTTTCGTCGAATCTATTGATTCATTTCGAATTGTTTTCAAATCGTGATTTGTTGTTGAAAACTTGAATCATTTCTTCACAATTCATGAAAACAAATGCCCCTCAAGTGCTTTCTACAGAAGCTTTATTTTCAACCGATTTCCAGATATGTTGGCAGAGTGAAGCTCAATTTGGTTAAGATGTGTAGAAAAACTGAAATCATTTATTTTACGACTGATTCTTGGTACGTCTTTAGATAATGACAGAACATGAAATAGATATAGATGTCCCATTTCGCTAACATTTTGCACATATGTGGGCCGTAAAGGGAAACTAATAAATGCCAAGCAGGAAAGAAACTTACTCATATGAAATTTTCCATGTATATAGCTGTTTGATTCAGACGATTCTGAATGCCTGCAACAGAAAAACGAGCTTAGGAGAATAGCTTAAAAAACAGTCCGCCCGAAAATCGAGTCTGTTTTTATTCTATAAACTCTACAAGTTACGAAATATCTGCCTCTATGCATTACCTGAACAAATTAGCCTCTAATAATGATGTAATATCCCCAAATAATAATGCCACTTAAGTTAATTGGGCTTCATTAACTGACTTTTAATATGCAAAATGCTTTAATTTATTCTTAGTCAATTTTATCGTGTGCAAACATTGAGCATTTGAAATGCACGCATAAATGTTTATAAACATTTATAAAATAGCACTGTAATTAATCAAAGTATATTTCACCTTGTCAGCGCAATAATGAATCATAAAATGTTTTGCCCGAAATGACAAATCTTTTTTTCCAAAATACACTCGAAACTCTTTCTATGCTAAGCAAATGCTTGCGCTATAAATCAACTGCCCAAAACAGCTCAAATGCTGTTTTTTTTTATAAGCCAATTAGACCTGGTCCGATTAACATACACATTTGACGATAAGAATCCAACAGTTTGGAGGCAAACGAAAGTCCAGACGTGAAAAGCAGGTGCAAAATAAAACTAATCGCGCAAGCAGACACAGGTAACAGATCCTCGGCATATAATAGGAACAGGATGAAAGCATTTTGCTTAACAAGTTGAACTCGAGTGTGTCTGTGTGTCTGTGTTTCATCTGTGCTCAAATTACCGCAACCAGCATGTTCATGTCAGGGGTTGTTGTACAGCGATCCTTGACAGAGAGAGAGAGATCCTGACAGGATATACGCACAGCTCAGCTCAAGTACCTGTGTGTCCTTTAACAGGACTCTTGAGCACTTGCAGCTGCAGCTGCGTCTACAGTCTCTGCACTTTTTTGCTGCTTATTGATTTTTCTCACATATCACAAATCGATTAGGGTCTCTTTCTATCTCTCTCTCTCCCTCTCTACTTCTCTCTCGCCCTCCCATGTGGGAGCTGAAGTTATGCCGGCTTGTTCTTGTTTTTTGGGCTGTTGGATCTGTTGGCAACGGCAGATGGTCTCCAGATAATAGCCGACGACACAAGTGGGCCGTTGACCCTGAGGGGTTGCAGCCGCAAGAACAACAACAACAACAACAACAACAACAACAACAGCAGCAGCAGCAAAGCAAAAAGGATGAGCATGAATGTTAATATTGACGCAAGGTGGAGCTTGGAGCTGGGAGCTGGGCAACGCCGAATGCCAGTTCGGGTAGCCAATTTATTAACGAATTTTTCAACGAACCGGGCAGACGAACAGCCCGTTGTTGTTGTTGTTGTTGTTGTTGTTGTCGTTGTTGTTCTTGTTGCTGCTGCTGGCACGCATGCGCAGCGACGACGCAACGTTCATTGCACCCAAAAAAAAAAGTAAAAAATACAACAAAAATATAAAAAAAAAAGAACAAAAAAGAAGAATGAAATTTTCGTTGGGGTTTTTATTGTTGTTGTTGCTGTTGTTGTGTTTTTACGACAACGACTGAGAACCGGATGGTCTGGCAGTGCCCAGCGCCTGTTGAATGTTGCCCAAAGGGAGGGGGAGAGGGTGTGTGTGTGTGTGTGTGTGTGTGTTATGTGCAGCTTGGGTCAGCCACTGGCAGCTATAGCCATGCGGTGAGGCGGGGTGGTGCGGAGTCGGGGTGTCGTCAAACGCTGACCGTTGCGGCTTATGGCCATTGCGAGGCGTTCGTTGTGCACTTTTTTGCGCTGCCTGGCGTGTTGCCGTGTTGCAAGTTCTTGTTGTTGTTGCAAGTTGCTGTTGTTGCCTTGCGGGAGCTCTCCAACCTATCCCAAGTTGAGTTTTGACACGCATCAGCCCAGGCATCGGAACTCTGTTGCGGATGCTTGCACCGAGCGGCAAGCGCGACGTTTAAATATTTTTAATTGAACTTTTGCCTCCAGACACAGCAACAACAGCAACAACCAAGCGCCTCAACTTTGTTGCTACATTGTCGAAAAACCGCAAGTGGCGGGAGGTGACGGTTTCAGGGTGTGCGCGGGCTCCTGCGGTTATTGATTAGATATATATCACAGAACATGCCTGAAGTTGTTACCAACAGAAAATAGAACCCAAACCCGAACACACAGATTTGGCTTTTGTTAATGATATGGCATATTCAATGGACACAGTTGGCCGCATAATTTGCTTGTTAGATTAGTCGGAATATGGGCCAAGCTAATTACACGAATAAAGCTGTGGGTGAGAGGTGGAAAAGAGGGAGGGCGCGTACAGGTACGTGTAGCTGAAAGGCGTCGTAATGAGCCATCTCATGAGCCAATGATTAATTACAGCTGCTTAATAATGCAATTGAATCAGGCCGGGGAACATGATAACTATTTAGAATATTGATACAAAGAAATGTGGAGTAATGTGAGAAATAACTCTTTAAAAATATCTAGCTGTGAAATATCTATATATGCGATTGTCGTAGGGCTATCTATTTAGAAGATATCTTTCTATGAAGTATATCTGCATGAAATATATTCTTGTGAAATAACTGTATATGAACTTTATATGTATGAAACATCTTTGAAGTATCCATCTATGAAATATGTGTGTCTTTCTATGAAATATGTCTCTATCTGTCTATGAAATATCTTGCTATGAAATATATATCTATAGCTATATATTTATGAAATATTTATATATGAAATGTGTAGCTATGAAAAATAAATATCCAGCTATGAAATATCTCTAAAATATCTAGCTACTAAATGTCCATCTACCAGATATCTAGCTATGAAATATCTACCCATGAACTATATAGCTGTTAAAAGAATTTATATGGAATTCAAACAAACAACCTTTGCTGTGTATAAGAGTGAAGCATAGATTATAGCGAATTAAATTTGTTTTAGGTAATGCATTGTTAACAATGGAGTAATCGCTCCCCTTTAGCTTGGAGGTTGAGCCTCATTAGCATAAAAATTCTCATTTTTAAAACCGATTTTTTCCATACAACATAAAACAATTTTAAGCACATGTTATCCTATATTTTGTATTTAATAATACCTTCAGGGCAACTCGGCAACTACATTGCTAATAAAAGCATAAAAAATATCGATTACAATTTGGATTTCCCTACCGAAAGTCGTTGAAATAAAAGCGAGCTCCTCTACATTTATTTTATATTATAAAATAGCTGAAATAATATCAAATTCCTACCCGTTGTGTTATATTTTTAGACGTCTACGTTTAAATAATTGTAATAATCTTTATGAAATTCAATCTAATAATTTTCTTCTTTCTCTTTCATTTTACAGGTAAGTGTTTTGGCCTATTGTTTCCCTCGACTCTTGCGTAAGTAGAACAACGCGAAGCATTAGAACTAGCAGCACCCACAATACAAACGCAAACCGGCAATTAGACAGCCGAGTTATGTATATGACTAATTAGGGGTATGATAAAGTCTGGTTGGGGGTTCTTTGT
Source organism: Drosophila virilis (assembly GCF_030788295.1). Lineage (NCBI taxonomy): Eukaryota > Metazoa > Arthropoda > Insecta > Diptera > Drosophilidae > Drosophila > Drosophila virilis. Next base: position 22,987,495 of record NC_091545.1, read on the forward strand.
GGGCGTGATGAGCGGTGCGAGGGGGGGGGGGGGGCGGTTAATTAAGCAACGTCTTAAGCCCGCATGCGACAAGCACTTAAAACCTTGTGTTGCGACCAAATGTTTCTAAAATGAGTAATAAGATGCGTGGAGACAAGGTGTATCGTGGGGTAAAGAGATAGAGATAGGGGAGGTGCGTGGTGGCGGAGGGAGGAGTAGGGGGGGGGGGGTTGTTGCAACCAATCAATGGACACGACACATAAAACGCAGTCAAGAACAACAAGAAAATGCATTAAATTTTTCCAATAAAAATGCGTCATAAAATAAATGTGGAAAATGTAAAAACTACATAAGAAAAATGCACAAAAAATAGATATAAAGAGAGAGGGAGATAGATAGAGAGGAAGAGAGAGATATAGAGTGCAACGTGTGGCACATCTTTTTATGGAGCTGAGCAAAGTGTCGACAAAGTGCTTTGGCTCTCGGCTATTCAAGAAAACTCGGCGCACAACCTCGAGGTACAAAAAGTTCTGGGGTCAAAATGCATCAGCAGCAACACGCATCAAATTGACACGCACATGTTAAGTGTGTGTGTGTGTGTGTGTGTGTGCGTGTGGCCAGAGGGCAACGGGGTTAGGGGTGAACTGAATGCCAACATATGTATGGACACACAGACAGAGAGAATCGCACACTCGCTCGCGACGCGACTAATAATGCCAGGGAGTAGCTGGGGCAGCAGGCGCTGGAATGCATGTAGAAGTGCAGTAAAAATAGCAAACAATGCGAGTCATCGGGAAATCAATAAAGAAAGTAATTTGAAACGTGGCAGCGACGACGTGGCAACAGGACAGAAAACCCAGCCCCAGCCCGAGCACACCAGCTCCATTGGGTAACCAGCTCTCAGCGAGTGGCCAGTTCATGTCCAGGCCAAAAAGGCAATTTATCTAATGGTAATATTGTATGGGCTATAAAACAATATTGGCCAAAGGCGAGGCAAATTCAAGGCGGAGGCGTGCCAGGGGTAACTATTTTTAGGCGAGGCTCCGGCACCGAGAGGCCATCGGTATGTGTGTGTGTGTGTGTGTGCGATTATGTGAGCTTCTTCATTCGGGATTTAGCCGTTGCTTGTATTGGCCGTAATTAAAAACCTGCCAGCAATGTGCATAAAAAGTTACAGAAACCTCACACAAACACACACACACACAGGCTCAGTAGCCTGCAATACTTGTCCCACATAAAGTGCCTATAAACTACCATAATTGTTGCCCTAAAACTTTGCCGGAATTTGTTTTGGTTACACAAATTTACAAAATTCAGCAAAAATATAACGAAAACTTTTAGTTATCAAAAGATCATTAAAGAGTAATATTTTTGAAATTAATATTCGTTTGATGTACTTCAATTTAAAACTTTTCCATGATTGTATATATAGTAAATCAAATTAAGTGCATTAAAGTTGGAAAGTATTGTACGTTATTTGATCCCAATATGAATAAATATGCACAGGTAGAAATAGGAGAGTGAAAATGATGTAAGCGGATACGTAGGTTAGCATACAGATTAATAGATACTTATATATATATAGGTAGATGGATTGATTGATGCCATAATTCATGGATGAAATGATGAAATGAATTGACGAATTGATACATGCATTGAATAAAACGATTAATTGATGGTTTGATGACCGGACTGATGAATTTATGTATTGATGTATATGAGCATTGATGGGTTGATGAATAGGAATATTTTAAGGAAATTAACCATTAATGGATTGATGAATAATGTATTTAAGCTTTATCTATTGGTGCATTGATGCAATGATGAATTGATATTTTGATTGATGGGTTGACGGTTTGATGGACCGTTTGATGCATTGCTGCTAAGCTTATGGATTGGATGGATTTATTGATTGGTATGCAAAGAGATAAATTCATTGATATGTACATATATAGATAGAGAAATATGAAGATAAATACTTCTTTTAACTTAAAAGGAATATTTCTAAAGAGTACCTTTAAAGCAATATTAGTCTGTTCATCATTAATTTCGATTAAATTATACATAGTTCAATATATTGATCGATGGAAAGATGAATACATCTGCTATACTATACTGCTTATCATTTCTGTTGGTAGGGTTAGTTGGTTTTTCTTACGATATCGAACACTGTTTTTCAGATTTTCACACTCAGCGTACGCATGATTATCAGATTAACATTCATTTGCATTCAGCTGCACAGAACATATTGAAAGACATGCATGAAGAGAGGCAATTTTTCCATTGCCCAACCCATGTTTTCGCCCTAATGAAAAGGATATCGATATGCTGCTGATCGCACATGTTGTTCGTGTCTTTGTCATAGTTTTTTTTCTTCCAGTTTTTCTTTTGATATTTGCTAAATTTAAATGGGGGGCCCCGTCGCCATTGATTTGTCAGCACCTTCAGACGGCACGAATTCCAATTTACGCGGCAATCGCTTGATATTTTCTCTCAACTGAACATCATTATCGTCATGGAACGTCATTACGAGCTGACTTCGTTGACTTTTCTCATCTGCTGCGCGGCACTTGGCGCAACTCGGGTATTTATCCAGCTGTTAATTGTGGACCCAGCACATATTTTCACTTTTGGGATCACAACTTAACTATTTTTATATATATATATACACATATGGGCTGGCATATGTGCTCAGATCTCAGCTCTCCCCGCTTAGAGCGAACAGTTTGTTGACCTTCACAGTAAAAACCGTGCAGTGCGTGCTTCCCCCTCTCGCTCTCGCTCTCCCAGCCGTCTGTTGTGTAAACAAAAGATTGTCTCGCTTTGGTTTAATGAAAATTGTTTTTAGCTGCGGTCTTATCTGCGTCTGCCGCATCTCGTTTCCTTTTTGGCGACTCCTTGTTGCCTTTTGGATAAACATCTAGGGAAAATTTCTGTGTAAAATTGATCAATTGATTTTCTGTCGGCTAGAAAACCCAAGAATTTTGTGTTATTCGCCTGAAAAGCGACAACAACCACAAACATAATCGTTTTTCTTTTTGTTTTTCGTTTATTCCTGCTGTGTTTTACCTGCTGTGCGCTAAAATTTTCAAAGTTTTTCTCACGATATTCTATTTTTTTCTTTTTAATAATATAATTTTTGTCTGTTGCGTGGGCGTGGCCACTGCAGTTGAGCCCGAGCTGAAAATCTTCAAAATTTTCTGTTGTCATTTGTGGGCGGGCCTCCAAATGGGGCAGTGAAAATTTCCCTCATTTAAGTTTCTTTTTGTTTTTCTCTCTCTCAATTCGCACTTTAGCCTTGTGGTTGTTGCATTTTGTTTTATTTATCATTTCGCTCATTCTCTGGAGAACTTTTGACTCGACAAAAAGTTTTTTTTTGTTTTTGTTTTTGGCTGCCAGCGCGCATTTCAATCAAAAATATATATATATTATACGGTATATATGTACATATAACTTCTAGCTGGGCGACTTGCCTGACCTGCCCTGCTTTTGGCCTCGTTACACACAAGCTTTTCGCGGGGCGTGGCATTTATAGCTATTGTTTTCCAGCTGCCTTTGCGACGGGGCACAAAAACTCATCTTGAAAACTCATTAAACAAAGTACACACACTTCAACGCCAAAGCCAAAGTCACAGACTCTGTGCGTGTGTGTGTGTGTGTGTGGGTGTCTGAGTGTGTGTGTGTATACTTATTACTGTATTATAATGCCAGCAAGTTTGAGCTCTCGACTTTGCTTTGTTATGTTTTCACACCTTTTTCTGCTGCTGTTGTTGTTTTGTTTATGCCTCAGCAAATATGTTTAAAATGAAATTTGCATAGCTAAAAGTGCTTAACAAACTCAAACGCACACATACACACACGCACACAGCTGCACTTGCGCGGCTTTAATTGTGAACAAAAAGTGTAGCACGCTTTTTGGCGCCCGCGGCTAGGCGTGCAGCTTGCAACTACTGCAGCTTCACTGCCGCTTGTTTTCCTAGTTGTTGCACGCATGTTTTGTTGTTGTGGTTGCTTGTTAAGCACATTGCCACACAATGCCCCCCGACGAGCGGGCCCTGCCCGGCCTTGCCGCCCATTTAAAATGATACCTTGTAGGTGCTGCATTGAAAACTTTTGCACATAACTCACATGTTGCAAGCTAACTGCAACGGCGGTTCTTTTGCTTGTGGCACAAGTTGTTTGGCTGCCAGCTGCCAGCTGCAGCCCCCCCTTTATAGCAGACCTTGCCATTTCAATTACCTTTGGCGAATTCCTAGCAATGCCTTTTTCTAGTTGCAAAAATTGCTTAAAGCAAATCGGAAAAGTTTACCTTTATAAAGTTCTCTCTCTCTCTCTCTCTCTTTCTCTCTCTCTCCTACTCACTCTGTAATTGCCACGCCCACTGGCAGTGTTTGTATCGCCTGTCGCAAATATTAAAATTATGCACATAAATTCAAACGCTGCTTTTTCCAGCCATGCTGCAATGTTCAGTTATTTTCTTGCCGCTTAGAATTTTCCTCTATTTTCTTACTTTCAACCATTTTGCTTTGTTTTGCAGCTGTTTTGCTAACTCATTGCTTGGCATTTGAAACGCCTTTGTCGGATTTTCCAAACAGGCCCCAGTCATGTTTTGCCCATTTTTCCAGTCCCTATACAAATATATGTATACACCATCTAACTTTTTGTATATTTATTTGATTTTCACTTTTTTCTGAAATAAATTACTCGAACTTTATGCAGAAAAGACAAATTTTAAACATTCTGTTGGGCGTGGCTACTGTATTTTTTTCTTTGTATTTTTATTGGTGCTTCTGCAAGTTCATTTTGTAAAATCATTTTAGAAAATTGCAAAATTTGCTGGCCATAAATTTTGACCGGGTTGATCGGCACCCGTGTTGTTGGGTTAGAGCACAGGATAGAAAAGAAAAATTTAGACATCTATGCAAATTAGTTAACAGAGAAAATGTTTGGCAAATTGTGGGCTAATAACTTTTCTCATATGCGGGCAGGTAACAAAAATGTCTGGCTCGCTGCGGGACTATTCAGAAAATATAAGTTTTAATTACTTTTTTTTTATGTGTGCCAAGAAAACTTTGTACGTTTAATCAGAGTGCTAGAATATTGAATTTTGCGAGAATTAATAAGAGAAAAGCTAAACATATTTTGATGAACTCTATGTTTATGCAGGTCAGTTAAATATGACAGCTATATATATATATTATATAACGAAGGCAATTACTAAATTTGTGTGGTAGCAAAATACATGAAAAGTCAGTCCAGGGGCAAAATAATGATATGTCATTATGCGTAATGGAAAATATGTGCGCATTCAGCTTAACTGCGAGGGAAATATGAATATAATAAGCTTAAGTGGATATATATATATATATAGAAACTGATTGAAGTGAGTAGAAAAGTGTACAAATAATATGCATAGAGTTAGCTTAATGAGCAAATGTTCATTGAATCAGCTTAGAAGAAAATGTTTTGCCTAACAAAGTTGGCTACTTCTGAACAGCCTTTTTAGATTTTATTTTTTTTACATTTAGTAGTACATTGCTTTGTAAACTACATATACTTATATAATATATTCTTGATCAGCGTCAAAAGGCGAGTCGATCTAGTCTAGCTGTCTTTATATTTAATCGAATTGATCTCGGAATCTAAGAACTTGAACGTAGTTTCTTCTAGCGACCGCGCAATACGAGTTAGTTATCGATAAATTGCTGCATTGCCAAGCAATTGATAAAAATCGATATCGAAATTTTGTCTTCTCTTAGTAGAAGTTTCAGGGTATCTGCAAGTCGGACACTGTCGTCTTGCGCACTCTTGTTTTTCTTGTAAATTTGCTCAGCTGCCTTTCTAATGCTTATTAAAGTTTAGAAAGCGCAGTATATACAGTAAGAGGATAGGAGAGGGGCGGGGGGATGCTGTCACTACACACACACACACACACACACCCCATTGGCAAGTTGATTAAGATCATAATCGTTAAAATTACTTGAGCGCAACTATTTTACGAGCAAATTACTATTTTTATTACTTATGCAGACCGAGTCGCCAAGTTCAGTGCCTTGTGCGAAATTATGTGTATATACATATATATATATATATATATATATAAAATGATATATATATATATAAATATATGTATGTGGCAGCTTTTTGGTCAGGTCTTAAACCCACTCTCCGCCCTCTTCCCGCTCTTACACCTTGTCTTCATCAGCCTTCAGCCTTTCCGCCTCCCGCTCCGCCCGCTTATTGTGTTGTAACTTTTATGGCCCCACGTTGCAGTCAACGTCTTCGTTTCTGTTGTTGTTGTTGTTGTTGTTGGCCGCTTGCTAAAATTTATGCCGCTCGAGTAGTTGCTAGATTACGCAGCCAAGTCGAGGGCGCGTTTGTAGCTGAAGCTGGCTGCGGGGCGTGGCAGTGTTTTCCGGGTGCCTGACTTTAGCCGAGATTCCACGTTGCCCTGGCTGCCAGCTGGTGTCTTTTTTTTTTTGTTTAATTTTCTTCACGAAAATATGCAAAAGCGCAGGCAAAAGTTTGTTTTTTTTTTTCCCAGATGGGGGCGACGATTATTTAACTTATTTCGTATTTTATTTTACTACACTTTTGGTCTTGTGCTTAATTTTGTGTGGCGGCAGATAAACGCAACGAAAAACAAGTTAAGAATATATTGTTGTTCGTAATAAAATGTGTGGGATGAAAATGTAATAAAAGTATGTGATAGCAAAATGAGAGCATTTCATGTTGGAATTAGTTAATCAAATCAAATTAATATATATATATATAAGCGAATATTTAAATTGTATATGTTAATTCTCTCAATTGTTAAAGCATTTAGTTTGCATTTTATGCATGTTAAGCACAGCACACGCCCAAAGCGTTGCGCCATAAAGCGCTTAAAACTAGGCAACAGAATTTTAGTTTTGTTTCGTTTTGCCAAACAACAATCCGCACACACACACACGCACACACACAAACGTGCGCGCGTGGCATATGCGTAACATAAAATTAGCCAACACGATTGAGGAAAAACGCTGCCAAAATGGGCAGCTGAAAAACGCACGTGGATTAAACTGTGCAGGAGAAGGGATGCGGTTGCTAGAGCGTGCCGAGCGACAGAGGGGGGGGGGGGCAGGCGTGGCATTGGTCTGGGGGTCGCACAAAGGACAAACAGAGTGAGGACCAAGCACGGGCTGGAGACAGACGATGGGAAATTGGCGGTAACGACGGCGCCAGCGGCGCGTGCACACCCTCAAGGGTGGTCCTGCAGAGGACGAGAAGTGAAGAGTGTGAAAGGGGGGAGCAGTGTTGGGCGATTTGGCGGCGCCGAGACTTAGGTATATGTGCGTTAAGGGGGAGGGGGGCGCGTTGTGTGCGGCTAGCGGTGGGAGTAGTCAGGGCATGTTCGAAATTTAACCGCTTATAACACCCCCGTTTCGTAGCCACTCACACACACTCACATATAGCAGCAGCAGCAGCTGAGTAGATTTTCATGTTGCTGTGTGTGTGTGTGTGTGTGTGTGCGTGTGTTGGCAAAAGTTGTAATGCGTATGTGTGTGCGTGTGCCCCTGGACGCAGCAAAATGCCCGGGCACACAGGGCCCACAGACAAAAGCCAAGGCAGCCTCAGCAAAGCAGAGCACACTCTTCACCCCCCACAACCACCCGCACCCGCGCCCCTCACCGACTTTCTTGTGCATGCGATTTTCCCTGTTCGATTTTCCCACTCAGCGTCTCTGTGGCGATTTGTTATTGTATTATTTTCAGCTATTGTACGTGTTTTGTGGCGCATTTTCGCATTGCTTTTCTGTATCTGAATCTGTCTCTGTCTCTGTCTCTGTATTTGTATTCGTATTTATGTATTTGCGTGATGAATTTTTAGCTGGCATCCAAGAAGAAAATTTATTGGATTTTTAGTTGAATTTCCTTTTGCCCGATCGGTGTTGTGCAAAACTGTAAATTATTTGATTTACAATCCATTTTAATGGCATTTTGGCCATCTTGAAAATCTAACGATGAGCCAAGAAATTAAATCAAATAAAAGATTAAGCAAATTGGCATTTTAATGAACACAAGAACAAAATGTGAAATATCAAAATTTATTTACCATTGAAAGAGAGCAGAGATTTAAGTGTACTCAAACAGTTTGTTTTATGGAGTGAAATTAATTAAATCAAGCGCCAAGAATTACAATAATTTGAAAAATAAATATTACAAATAAAACTCTTAACAAATTAAATAAAAAATAATCAATGTGGGAATAAATTCAATATAAAAAAAAACCTAGAAAAAAGTACAATATTAATTTAATAAATCAGTCAAAAATTGATCTTAAATGTATAAACTGAAAAGTAATACAATCTTAAAATAAATCAATAAATCTAACTAAATAATAAATATTAAAATCTTAAATTAAAAAAAAAAATATAAATTTAAAAAAATTTCAAATTTAAAATAAATATAATTAATATACCATTTTTTTTTTTATTAATTTATTTGTTATTTTCATAAAGCTTGGCTTTTTGTTCAAGGTTTGGCCTTTAGATCGATTTGGCAACTAAATCTGGCAACTTTATTCTAACTCTTATGATATATCAAAATCTTTCCAATATATATATATCTATATAAACTCCAATAACAAACTTGCGTAATCTGCAAGCTTTAATTATTGTACGCGGCAAAATTAGTTTATAATTAGTCGACTCTATAATTATGACAAGAGTTCAGTTAATTTGTTAACTTTCTACGCTTCGCTAAAATAATTGAAGTGTGCTCAACTTTCCTCATGTCGTCAGCTCTGAAAGCTCTCGGCTCTCGTCTATCTCTGAACTAGCAGCTTGGTTTAACTTTAAGCAGCCTTGACAGCTGTTGGTTAACTCTAAGCGCCAGCTTAAGCTCTACGCCCAGCCACAAATCCTGCTTGACCATCTTTTTTTTAAACACATATCTCAAATGTTTTTGCTTTTTGTCAGGCAGCGCACTTTCCAATTTCACTCGGTTAACTGCAGCTGCGGCAGCTCATAAAGCAGCCGCTCTTCAAATAAAAATCAGCAGTTTGTCAGTCGGTCTGACTGTCTGTCTGCCAGTCTGTCTGTCTGTCTGTCTGACCAATCTGTCTGTCAGTTAGTCAGTTTGTCCGCGTCCTTCAGCAATTTCTAGTCGTGCCCATGCATATTTTTTTCAAAAACTCGCCCAGGGGCGTGCCCCCCTGGTTAGCGCCCAGGGAATCGCAATAGCTCCCTTGTTCAGTAACTGCCCCCCTTGCCACTCTCTCTCTCTCTCACTCACTCGCTCGCTGAGAGTCTGCCCTGGCGTATGTGCATAAATTTCAGCACAACATATTCTGCAGGCATTCAGTGTCAACAACAACCCCCCTTTTGTGCGCCGCCCCTGTTCACTGTTCCACACATATTTGCCTGACATTTTTTCATTGCTTTTTAGCCGCCGCTTGACTTTTTGCCTCTTTTTGCCAATGGGCCAATGCGTTGTAGTCGAACATTTTTGTTTTTTTATTTTCTATTTATTTTGCTTGTTTGTAGTTTAGTTTTTTTTTCTTTTTTGTCCCAGTCTGAGCATCTGCTTTTGCTCTCTTGCTCCTGATTTTTTTTGTTGTATTGAATTTTTTTTTTGCGGAGCTGCCTTCGTTCGCTCACTTGAGACCATTTTAAGTGTTTGCTGAATTTGCTTTTGACATTTTTGTTTCAACGTTCCCCGCCTTCAAAACAACAAAAAAACAAGTCCAAAATTTATATTTCATGTGCCGACGACTGCTGCAGTCACTTGAGATTGAGGTTCTGTGTTAGGGTTTTATTTCTATTTATTTGATTTTTTATTTTGTGTGGCACTCTCATGCGAAATAATGCCAATTGAGTGGGCACTATGGTCGATAACTATAGTATAGAAAGTTTTACTCTGCTGACTTCAGTTATTTATATAAAACGAAAATCGAGTAAGGATATATTCCGCAAGCCGCAGACTTAATATGTGAAAAGAGTAAAGCTTTTAACTACTGAGTTAAATGAAAATATATAAGATATATTTGTAATAAGAACTTACTCTTCGACTGTGCTTTCGTATGATATTGTTGTCCAATGTTGATAGTAAAACAAGAATATGAATCATTTTTATTTTCTCTATAGTCAGTTTTGTATACATAAGAACCTTCATTTGCTCAGCATGACACTTTCAATTTTTCACTTTAGTTCGTTCGGCTTTCACTTCTGGTTTCAATATTTGAAATTTATTCGGTATATATATGATATATATATTCTTCTCAACCCTTCACATACCTTTATTTAGGCCAAATTCTAACTCAATTCTAGTTACAATTATTATCACCACAATATATTATTTATTTGACTCATCTTTCCATTTCAACTTCTTCTTTTACAGGTAAGTTAACAACTACAATTCGCAATTGTTATTACGGTAGACAGAGCTCAAAGTTCTATGCACTCAAAAGTAAACAATTTGTCACGGATCGTTGGCCAGTTAAGAGTTGAGCGTACCCCAAAAAGATCGTAAGTTAAAGTTGAATATACCCAGAAAACCGCAAAGATAACCGAAGACTCCAGATCTGCAGGTTGACCCGAACTCTTTACACATATGCGTGTGTGTCTAATTAAAATGATATTGCCAGAGTTTAACAATTGGTTATAGCTAGACCTGGGCGGGGGGGAAGTACTTGTGGTGGCAACAAAAGTTGGGGGAGAGAAAAATAAAAATTTAATTTGAGCGCCACATTTTGCTGTCGTTGGCTTTTACGCGCTGCTGCTTGGCCGCACTGAACCACCACCAACAGCAGCAGCAGCAGCAGCAGCAGCAACAACAACAACAACAACAACTACGTAAAATTAACTACAACAACAATAACTTTTAGCCTAGACTCATTTAGTAGGTTTATCTATGCAAAAACCGCTCGCATCGTTCGCATCCGCCAAATCCGTTGTGAATTTATATTTGTAATTACAATGTAAAATGTTAAGGCATTGCCACGCCCCCCTCCACACACACACACACACACACATGCAGCACGCCAAGCATTAACGCTCTAATGCCTTTTGGCGTTGCAATTTGTCAGCTGTTTTTAGTCGCAGCCTTTCTTGAGAGGGCGCGTCTGAAAAACGCACACAAAACGCGTGCGCGTTTTTATCGAGCATAAGACACAAAGCAACAGGAATAAGCAGCTAGGGGCGCATTAGCTGAAGCATAGGTGGATGCATTTAGGATGAGGCAACAGGTTTTAATTAATTCTGTACACACACCCCTCACACTGTCCCCCTCCCACCCATGTCTGCCTTTTGTCATTTATTTCAGTCGAAGCGCTGCATATTAAAATTTTTAATTTGCGAAGTTGTCGAGTGCTGCAAGGCACTGAACCCTCATCGAGCATTGGTCACTCCCCTAACAACAATTGCTATTCATTACAATTATAATTATTATTATTATTATTATTATTATTGATATAAGCAAATTTAATTAATGAACTGGTCAGTTCAAATTGCTTTAGCTAAATGCAGTTCGTTGAACCAGCAGCTGGTTGTCGACCTGACTCAGTAGCAAATCCACTTGTGTGTAGGTGTGTGTGTGTGCGTGGGTGTGTGCGTGGGTGTGTGCCTTTGTTGTCAGCACAAGTTGTACGCCACTTGGCGTATACTTAACATTGCATTTACTTGAGTCTACATGCAAAAAGTTACCAGCTAAAAGTTTAGCAGCTAAGCGAAGCCTGCAAAAAGAAATAACATGCGACACAACAGAAAAATAACAAAACAAGAGTGCTCTAGCAGGAAGTGCCCGACTAGGAGATACCCTAAATTCGGCATCAGCACCTCTCCTTCTCTTGTTTCTTTCTATACAGGGGAATTGCATTCTTTTCTTAAGAGGCTTATGTTTACCAAAACCGAAAAAAATTAACGCAATAGATGACAATAAATACGAGAGCCTATGTACCGGCCATTGTATTTAGCTCTGAATATCGATATTTCTTGGTAATATGGATACAGACAAGACGCATGGCTCGATCCATGCTTCCCTTTTATGTATGCGAAATGCTTACTGGATTAACTTCGGTATTTTATGTCATGCAAAAATGTGCATATACCAAGTCTACCTTTGAAAATAACCATACACAACATTTTAATTTGAAAACGAGAAGTTCTTTCCGACTAAATTTTGCTCAAACAAGCAGAAAACGAACTCTTCCGGATATGAAATTGATCACTTCTGGCTGCACACAATCGGAAGCTGACAATTCAATAGAAATTCTCGCTCAGAATATTAAGATTTATGTATAAAATTATTTAAGCACATGACTACTTCCGATTCTCGAACTTGTTTAAAACAGCAAAAATTTACCAAAAAAGAGTCTGGCAATTAAACAATCAGTTTTCGATTAACAATTGGCAAGCTATATCATACAGCTAACGTTAAAACCATTTGGGAATTATAAATGAATTTTGTATTGCTTCAATGCAGCTCAGTTGATTCGATCTCTAAGAGGTCTTAATTGGATCTAAATTAAAAGGCTTTAATTTTCTCTATGCAATGCCTTGCCACTAGTGCAGCATGCCCGCTTTGTCTGTTTCTTTAATGAGCAACATTTAACAACTGCAAAATAAAAGTTGTGCAACATTTTGAAAGCGAAAATGCAACGCAACTTGCTGCAGCTGTTGACAAAGCGTTGAATTGAGTTGAAAACGCCTCGACTTTTTGTAGGCAATAGAAAATTATGTTTATGTTTATGGCAAGCAGTTGAATGGCAGGCTGCAGGAAGTTGGTGCAGGGGGGGGGGGGGTGCTGGTATCGGGCTTAGATCTTTTGATGAATCAGAGCAGCGCCCATAACAATGGACAACCAGAGCTCAGAGCTCCTTTTGATAGTGCCAAAAGAGTTTTGAAGGCGCTCGTGTCATTAACTTTATCTTTTGGAGCTCGAGCACTTTGTGGTTTGCTGTAGTCAAAATTGGTTTTGTGGTTTTTAGCACACACACACGCACACTTAACATTTTTGGGTCACAACTGTCGACGGCTGTCGAGTGTGATGGTTCCTATAAATAAGCTTTCAATTGAGCTGTTGCGGGCACAGGCAACGCCCCCGCCCCCCGCAGCCCACTCTTGACATCTGTCAAATGCGCGCCATTGAGCAAATTATCAAATGGGGGGCTTGCCCAAAAACTTCCCCAGCCCCCCAACACACAGTTTTAGCTGGCTGCAAGCCCTTCAAATCAATCAACGCCCTTTGGTGGCGGTTTAAGCCGACAATTTATTTCAGGGCAGCATCAGGCTCCATGACCCACCCCCCACCCCCCACTCTGGCCCTTTTTAGCTTGCCTGATTAATTGAATGCTTTTTAGGTTTTATTTTTGTTGAATGCAAAGAATTTTCGTAATAAAATGCAAAAAGCGAAGGCAGTCGCAGTTGTTTCTGTTGTTGTTGTCAACGTTTCACGTTGCGCTGCGTGACAGAGAGAGCGAGGGGCAGTGTGAGCCTCAGCCTATGCATCAGAGCGAGACAGACAATGAGTTGTCTTGAAGTGGGTTAGTGGCACAGACAGCGGCAGCGGCAACAGCAGCAGCAGCCGCAGCCGCATTCAACGTGACTGCGACGTCAACGTCGACTGTTGCTGCATTTGTTGCATGTAATTTATTTACATTTGTGTGCAGCAAATCTATTTTTTTGTTGTTGTTGTTTTTTAACATTTTGCTGCAGCTGACAACAAAAATCTAACAGCAAATATTTTTGCTTTGACATTTTATCATTTTTTTTTTTTGCACAGTTGTTTGTGTTTTGTTGTTAGCTTTGCAATTGTTTTGCTCAAGGCCAGTTTTGTTTTTTGTGCTATTTTTTGTTATAATTAGCCAATATTGTTTGTCGAGTCTTTAATTTCCATTTTCATGGCTTTGCAGATTTTGCCAAATTGATTTTCAGTTCAATTAAGGTGTTATATATACTGCAATCTATACCTGATTTTGTTGAGGTGCGGCTTTTGCTTGCTTGCTTGTTTTTTTTTTTCGCTCGCAAACATTTTCGTTAATTAATGTAGCCAAAAAAAAAACAAGCATGGTTTTTGTGCAATTAGTTTCTTTTTTTAGGCAATGAGGATATGCATCAGCTTTAAGTAATTTGCATAATGTTGTAGTTAACACCTCGACTGCGGCGACGAGATCAAGGCAAATTCAACGAAGATTGTCGACGGGGCTTGGCTTTTATTTTTATACAATTATAAATATATATGTTTTAAATTATTTTAAAATATATTTGCATTTATGTTCAAAAACACAAATTAACAAAAATGGGGCTTTGGGTAGAAAGTATCCACATAAACAAATAAGTTATGTAATATAAAATAAAGAAATTGAATTGAATAAGTAATAAATATTGAGAAAAATAATCTGACAAGCACGCAGTCCTTTACATGCAAATAACTATTAAGAAAACGTTTTAAGAATATATGAAGACGTTTTATAAACTAATTCAACAAGATTTATATATGGAAATCGCGCCAAAATCCAGAATTGATTTAACATAAAAAATCATACAATTTAACTAATTTTTATACGATAACAACATCGAGATTCAAACACACTTTAAATTATTGTTAAATAAAATTGCTTGCAACTAAAGCGCATGCAGCCCTTTAAACGTTTACGAATGACGCACAAAGCAGAATGCGCTCAAAAAGTGCTCTCGCAAGAGAGTAAAAGCGCAAACGTGTTTGAAGTGAACTATTGCTCTCTCTTCTTGTCAACCTCTTTGATAATTGGCTAATTGACATATTGAAGATTGTGCGTTTTCTTTTGGGCCCGCTCTAAAAAGCCGCTTATTGTTTATTATGTTTATGCTGGCTAAATAAAGACTTACGCGTATTTGTATTTAATTGACTTAGTTGCTAAATAATGCAGCATCATTGCCCAACAATGAAACTGATATACGCCCCCCCGTGCACACTTAATCGGCACTCGCCCCCCGCCCCGCCCCGCCCGCTGTGGCCCGTAGGCGCAGACAAACAAAAGGCTCTTTGCCACAGTGCAACATTTGGCTGCCTCGTTTGTGGCGTTGCAATAAAAGTAACATAAACAAACAGTAAATAAAAAGTACTAAACAAAATGCAGGGGCGTTGTTATAGGAGGGGGGAGCAGTGGGGTGGGCTGGGGTCAGGGGTAGGCAAATGTGCAACTCTTTGGGCTGCTTGTGCAGCGTCTTTTATAGGTATGTGTGTGCGTGTGTGTGTGTGTTTGTGTGTAAACATTCGCCTTGCCGTTGCCATTGCAACGTTGTTGCTGCCTTTGCTTCTGTTTTTCTTTTTAGCTCACAAGTTTTCCACACTTTTCTTTTTTTACTTTATAATTTTTTCCAACTTTTGACCCAGTTTTTATGCGCCTGCCGCCAGCCAGTTGAGGCTTATGTTGTTGTTGCTGCTGCTTGGGCATTGCTTTGCTTATTCTTTAATGCTTAAAGAACCTACGATATTTATTAAAAAAATAAACTAAATGAGAAATATATAGAGAACAAGAAAAACTCCTGCAATAACTTGAATCAAAATGCGACATGTGCAGCATAAAATGTGTGAAAAACTTGAATATCGACAGCTAGAAACGAGATACAATAAAATATTATAAGAAATGTCATAAGTAAACTACAGCTCGTAAATAAATACAACAACAACGACAACAACAACAACAACTTGGACTTGTTTGCTGTGTGTCTCCGTGCGCACGTTTCCATGTCATGTGCATAAATTGCAAACAAAACTTATGGCCAAACCGACGGCCCCTATACACTCTCTCCCTCCCCGAAAACAAAAACAAGTTGCCAAGCAGTAGAAGAAGAAGAAGAAGCAGCCACAACAACAATCACTTGGAGTAGAAATTTTTAAGTGCATTAAAAGTGGATTAGTGCGAATAAAGATTCTTGAGAAATATGTGAAACGTAAATTGGATACACACACACACACATAAAAACAAACAAACAAACACACACACATGCATTTCTCTTTCTTTTCTAATGCCCCATCCATAGAAATGTGTGTGTATCCAATTTGTGTGCTTGTGTTAAGCTTTAAGTGCAATTAAACTGCAAACTAACCAGAATTTTAATTGGCTTTAAAAAAGGTGTGAAATGTTAGCTAAATTACATTTATTAAAACTGTAAATTTAAATGATATTCGGATTGTGATTCTTGTACGAAAACTCAACTGTTAAATTAAATTCGGATTTTAGTTCGTGTGTAGAAATTGAAGTGAGCGAGAAGTTCATAATGGAGAATCCATTATTTGAGTTTATTTCTATATAATATTTCTTTCAAAATGACGTCTTTATTCAATCCATTTGATAAATTCTTCCATATATATGAATATCATATTTTATATTCCTATTAATTTTCAAGCTTAGAATTCCCAACAGGTTAAAGCCTTACGTACAATCAGGCGCCTCAGTTGAAGAACTTGACTTAATAAAAGTAAACAACGCTGAAATGTGTGAAATTCAATAATAGTTAGCTGATTGTTAAAAGCGTTTTTTATAGCTTGAATCAAGTCAATGCGCATTAGCATCAACAATGCACAATGAAATCACATCAAGCATAAACCTATTAAAGTTTGTTACCCAAAAAAAAAACCAAATGCTGTTGACGTCAATGTATTTGTGAATGGCACGTGCTCAGTTGGGAAAACACTGAAAAACTTATCAAACAAAGAGTTAACCCCCTGTAGTGTACCCTCCTCTTCTTCTCTCTCACTCACTCTCTCTCTCTTGCTGTTGAGTTGTAGTGTTATCTTAGTTGACAACCTGCAAAGCCGCGAGCGCAAATCTATTTAGAAGGCAGACACGTCAGCGATGCACAAAACTTTTAGCCAACATATGCAAAACTACGTCAAAACTATTCAGCAAGAGAGAGAGAGAGAGAGGGAGTGAGAGGGAAAGTGAGTGAGAGAGAGAAAGAGAGGAGGCGAAGGAGAATAGACTGGCAGTGCCAGAGCCAATAATGTAAAATCGCATAACACTTCACAACTGTCAAACAAAGGAGAGAGGGAGCTGGGAAGAGGCTTGGCGGGGGGTGGGCTAAAGGCCGCCCATAAGCCACTCAAAAAGTTGGCAGCCAATGCCAATGAGAGTATGACAAGGATAGGGATTGGAATGGACACGAGCTGGAGGATGAGTGTAGCCTGATGCAGTGGCAATGGTTGGGGCCAAAAGGAAAATCATTTGATATAATGACACTTGTCGTCGTTAGCGTCAGCCTCAAGAGTGGAAGTAGAGCAGAGTGTGTCTAAGAGAGAGAGGGAGAGGAAGAGAGTGTAAGAGAGAGGGAAAGAGTAAGAGCGAGCGTGTGAGAATGGAAAGCTGCCTGATAAAGCGCTTAAAGTCTCACGCATTGAGGCTCTTACCAATTTTCCAGCCACACGCAATTGGCCTGCAGCTATACTCAGGTGCGCCTGTGTCTGAGTGTGTGTGTGTGTGTGTGTGTAGTCCAGGAGCGGATTTGACTGTGCGCTTTGTGTTTGGGCGCTCATAAGTTTTAACTGCTAATTGAAAGGCAGCGACTCGCCTCAACTGCAAAGTAAACATTATTAGAAGAAGAAGAGAAAAACAGCTAAATATAGCTAGATAGCCGTTTATGCGGTGACCTGCCGCTATTTTCGTGTCCGAATCGTTTAAGGATGCCTCCAGTTAAAAGACGCTGCCAGAAACGAGTCTTTGAAAATAATTAATTGCTAATTGATTTTCGTTTCATTTTGTTTAGTTTTTTTTCTTCTGTATTCTTGCTTTAACAAATTGTTCAAAGCACACGAATTTTTTATTGTCTTGACTTTTAACTTTTGACTCAGCGTCTCATGCCCTTAAAGGTCAATCTGTTAATAAACTGGCACCATCTGCTGTCTGCCATCATAACTTTTTTGAAGGGCCATCATAATTAGCGGCTTATTATAATGTTCAATCCGACCTCCCTCTCTCTGCGCCCCTGCTGAATTAAACAATGTGGAACTGTGCGGCGATTCTCTTGTAATAGCTACGGGCTCTTTGGTTATTTTTCTTAAAGTCTTCAGCTTGAACTTGACAAGCTTTGCTTAATGACAGACTGGCTACTTAAATGGTCTTTTAAATTGTTAAATGCCTCCAACTTAACTTGCAGATTAACATAAATCAACGCGTAGCGCCAT
Organism: Drosophila virilis; assembly: GCF_030788295.1. Lineage (NCBI taxonomy): Eukaryota > Metazoa > Arthropoda > Insecta > Diptera > Drosophilidae > Drosophila > Drosophila virilis. The sequence goes on from NC_091545.1 coordinate 23,005,617, forward strand.
GTTGCTCCGGGTTTCTCTTTGCTGCTCTATAAAGTATCTATATGTATTTCCTGATTCGCATTATTAGCTGAGCCCGTCTTTCTGTTGACTTGCCTTTTGGCAAGCCTTGGCATTTCTGGCTTTAAATTGATTTCTTCTATATTTCAAGCCATTTTCCGATAGATAAAAATCGATCTTCGATAAGCGAAGTACACTATAAAATATATAGGTTCTTTCCTAATTTTTCTTTTGTATGTGACTAAAAAACTATAAATATCTGATGCAGGAGTTCAACTAGAATGTAGTTCCCATACATAGAGTTAGCGGCTTTATAGAGAGAAGCTAGAATGTTTGTCCACAACAGCATGGCCCTGGCTTCAACTTCTACCAAATGCTAGGTCACTTTTAAATTACTCTAAATTGTTTAGTATTTTGTTTAGTATATGTTTTCTAAAATATATTTGCGCTCGACTTTGCTGTGCAACTGCAATTGGAGACCCACTTTCGGAATGTCGTGCATTTTCGCTTCGGGAGCCAGAGTCAGACGCTCTCATATTTGGCTTTAACACATTTATCAGCAATCAGCGCGGTGCTTAGTCATTTGCCAGAGACGGACAAGATTAAGCCCTCGTTCGGTACGTTTTTTATTTTTATTATTATATCTTTTTGGCTCCATTCTCTCTGCGCCTTTGTTGTGTACGTTTTGGGCCAATAACTGAGGCATTTGCTATTGCCTTGCCGCTTGGCTGCCGCTGGGTGGCTCATTGAGTGGCTGCTCCACTGCCCGGCCGGGCCAGGCATTGCACCAGCCGTTGTCAATTACCCTACAAACCTCAACTGCTGCTGCAGCAGCAGCAGCAACAACAATTGCAACAACAACAATTGTAGCAGCAACTGCAACAACAATGCAGGCACAGCTGATTGTCTTTCATAATCATCGTTATGCTGTGGCTGCCTCCTGTTGTTCGCGTTGGAGGTGTGTCTAAGGTTGAGACTTTTGCTGACTCAATGCCCGCTGTACCCTCTCCCGCACCACTTCCCTGCTCCCTAACTGCCTTTCCTGCTTATTGCAGCTGCAGCAAAGTTCAAGTGTTGCACAGCTTTTTTTTGCCGTCTCGCATTTTGTTGTTGCTGCTCTTTTTTTTATTTATTTTTTTTTTACTTCGCACTACGCAATTTATTTTATTTTTTTTTTCATATTCTTTTTTCTTGCTGCCATTTCGCAGGTGTGCAACGCTTTCGTGTTGTTGTTTTTTCGCCGCTTCCGTTTGGCTGCCCCTGCGGCACCTAAGCGCCGCCTGCACTCGCACTCGCACTCACTCTCGGCCTGCTTGTCATAATTATTTGCACTTCACATCATCTGCATGTGGCTGACGACAATCTAACTTGGCTTTTTCTCACCCTTTTGCCCAGCCGCAGGCATTGGGCCCCCAGCACACCCAGCACTCTCGTCGCCCAGCTCCCGGTTGCCAGCCATGTCATAATCAGCAATCAGCTTGGACGTGGTCATTATTGCTGCCTTTGCCTCTGCTGCCTCTGTCTCTACCTCTGCTGCTGTCTTTTTGTCTTTGTGGTCAGCTCCTGTAAATTGCCACTAAAAGTGTTGAAGTGCAGCACTTGGTTTGTCATTAAGACTGTCTTTGGTGCGGCGAGGGGATGCAGGGGCTGCACTGTGGCTGGCTTCAACCTTTTATATGCTTATAATATTCATATTAAATTATGCACTCTGTGGGTTTTATGTCTGCGGCTTACACGGCACTCAAATTACACGATGTCCAACGCTTTGGGTTCTTTACGACCTCGTTTCTTGGTCAGAATCTGTTGCCTGGCTCCTAAAACATTTTGCTTAATATACGTATATATATGCATTTTTTTTTTTGGCACCATTTTTGGTCAGAAAGCTTCTCAGAAAACAGCTGTTTGGTCAGGCAAACCTGAGGATTATATTAACTGCTTCCTGGTCTGAAATTTGAGCTTAACATACTCTGAAAACTTCCTCCGTCTGGGTTTTTTTCTACAAGCCAGACGCTAAGTATTTGGTTTTCTTATTGATTGGTAACAGACCGTGAAGCTATTGGGAAACGTTGTTAAGAAATTACGTAAGAACATTTATTGCTTGTTTGAGGCTTACTTTAGAAACCTAGTTTCAATTAAAGTTCCCAATTTTTTAATAAGAGTTTCCAATTTGTCAATCTAATTGATCTAGACTTAAATTACATTTAAGCTTATGCTCAACTTTTTAAAGGTTCTCCTTAACCATATCACAGAAAAAAAGAACAAATGAAATTATATTATTATTTCAATAAATTTGTTGCTTCAAAATCTTTGCTTCAATTTCACATCAACTTCAATTGTTTTCAAGTTCAGTTCCTTTCAACTTCAACCGATTTCTTAGCTTATGTTTAACTTTTAACAAATTCCCAAGACAAATTGTATTTCCCATGTTCAATTATTAAAGTCCTCAATAGTTGTTAGCAAATCTGTTTCAATTCAATTCAACTTCAATTGTTTTCAACTACAACTGCTTTCAACTTCAATCGAATGCTCAGCAGATTATCAGCTGCTTAAATCCTCAATAATTGTTTCTAATATCTGCTTCAATTTAGTTGTATTTTGATTGTTTCAATCTTAAATTTGTTTATTTTAATTTCCCATGAAAAAAGGGTAAATATTCAATGTTTAATTCTGTTTTAATTGAACATACAACAAAAGTTGCTTCCATTTTCATTTCATCTTCAATTTTGTTCAGCTTCAGTTGCTTTTAACTTTAAACGAGCTCTTAGTTAATGTTCCACTTTTAATAGAGATTCACGTTAACAATTTTTTATTTCAAGTTCCCATGACAAAAGGCCATTCCATTGGCATTTACCCCACAATTTCATGGTTCAACATTTCCATTTCAATTTCTGAACTTGAGTGCAAAACAAGAACAATGTAATTGAATAATGATCGTTGCGCCCACTTTTGTTGTTGTTGTTGTTGTGTGCTATCTAAATACGCGTATATGCCACATATTTAACTGGCTTGCCTCCTTGCCACACATACGTGTGTGTGTGTGTGTGTGTGTGTGTGTGTGACCGTAATCAATAAGAAAACTTGTGTTGGCCAAGAGGCACATGTTGGCCCTTTTGTAATGACAAATCGCTTAATTAAAATGCGCAAACGCCCCAATAAATATGCAATCGCATAGTGCAGCATGTTGCATGTTGCATGTTGCTGGTGGCAAGCGTTGCAAGCGTCGCTCAGTTGCAACTCATCGCTCACTCGCTCAATGCTAATAATTGTCTATAATTTTAGTTAATTTATTGCAAATGCTTTCAGCAACATGCTGCGTTGCAAGTCGGCCTTACGTGGCATGTTGCAGCAACATGTTGTTGTTGTTGTTGTTGTCGTCGTGTGCGTGTAATCGAAACCGAAGCGAACCGAATCATTGATTTCCTGCGCATTTCATGAGCTTCGAAAACGAAGACAACGCATCGATTTCACGGCCCAACTCCCCCCCGCACACACACAACACACACTCGCACACACACACACACACACACACACACACACACACTGTGTGCTTAGCTACTTTGCCAGCCTCCGCAGAGATCTCTCGTGCAACTGCAACAGTTTGTACATTTGCTGAACTGGTTCTCAGCTGCTGTTGCTGCTGGCAAAGCCAATGTTTAGTCTGGTTTTGTTTCACTTTTCTCAGTAGTTATAACTACTTTTTTTTTCTTCTTCTGCTTCTTCTCATTTTTTTCACATGTGCTGGTTTCTTTTCCTTTTTGTTTTTTTTTTCTGTTGTATTTAGAACTCGTCAGCGACTTTGTCTGAGAGTTTAACTGCGTCGTCTCTGCGTCTTAAGTTCTCGTTGTGTTTATTTTTTGTTTCTCTGTGCTCTTCTCTCCGCTTCTCTTTCATTTTGAGACATGGAAGTAAAACTAAATTCATTGAACTTTCGCATGAAAATGCTCTCAAGGTTATCAACTTTGCCGCCTGTCCGGTTGCCGATCGTGAAACGGCAACAACAACAACAACAAATGCGACAACAACAACAACAACGTCAGGAGAGGCGTTGACCACGTCGTCGTAGAACGTTGTTCTCTATGGTTTAGAGACTTTGCAAGTACATTCAACCTGACATCACTCCGGCGTTCACTTGCTTTAATACTCTCGCAGAGAGGGTAGTCTAATTATGTCATGCTATTTGGAGGCTAACATCTGTGAGGCCTTAAACCATATACATATATTCTTGATTAGCATCAGTTTTCGTGTTTTTGTTTAAAGCTTAAAACTTTGCATACGTTCGTCTTCCTTCTGCCGGCACAGACCACTATATTATATTGTCGCCATATGCCGATCAATCGAAAGTAGGTTCTTGTATGGACAACTTTTTTGTTTGGCAATTCATCTTGGCGAAACTCTGCATTTGTAAGTTTCAACATACTCCTCATATACATGTAAAATCTTATCAAAATCGGCCCACTATATCATGTAGCTGCCATAGGAACGATCAGTCAAAAAATGAGTTCTTGTAGGAAAAACTTATTTGTTTTCAAGATATTCTAAGCAAACTTGGCGTCTTTAACCTTCCCTCTGCTGCCTACATATAAAAATGTAGTATTTTCAACTCCGACCCATATATCATATAGCTGAGAACGATCGAAAATAAAGTTAATGTAGAGCAAAATGTTCTGTTAGATATATATCCATGCTACTCTGCGCTTTTCTAAGCTGCACAATGCTACTCACATAATAACTTTCCATAAGAGTATTTAGACGTTGGCTTTCCGCCTGCGCCCCTCTCGTTTTGCTGCTCTCAATGCATGACACGCCCCGTGTTTTAGCTGCAATTAACTAGCCCTTGGCATACGTAAAGACCAAAGCCAAAGCAACACTTGAATTTTTAGCTTGGTTTGTTTTCTTGGCGTGTTGTTTTCAATTGATTAAATTGCGTGCCCCACAATGCAATGAAAGGCACATGTGGCATATGAGATATGTCTCGGCCCCACCAGCATCAATAACTAATTTTAGAAGCTGTTACATACAGTTACCCTCCCTGTCGCCTGCTCCCCGCACCTCTCATAATGCCACAATTTGCTGCTTTTATAATTCCCCCAATCTCAGTTCATGTGTGTTTATTTTTCTCACCCTTGACGCATTTATTTTTTTTGTTGCTCAGTTTTGATTTAAGGCCGCACATTAAAATGAAATGGTTTTTTTTTTAATATATTATTTTTACGTGTGTCAGCTTGTTGGAATTTTGTAAGAGCCGCCTCTTCCTCTGCTCTGCTCGGTTCTTATACTTATACATATTTATTTTTCTTAGCACTCATTTATCAAAATATTGCCACATTAATAAACCTCAATAATTTTGCCTTAAAAGGAGCACACAAAATCTTTGACCTTTCAGCATTTATGGATTTTATTATTTATGTAAAATGTGTGTTTGAAAGTTGTTTTTGCTTGCAACTGTAATTCGATTTTCTTTTGGACTTAGATCCAGGAAAATTTTCCTGGAGCCAGACCAAAAAACTAAACCCAACGAATACTTAAATTTTGCTTGTACTTGTGTAGCTGAAGTGCCTTTGCCATAATTACGTGGTAGCTTGGCTACCTCAACGTGTCTTATTTGTTAACCAAACTTCTCGCTGTTAAACAGCATAATTACATGCCACAAATGCAACTGCAACAGCAGGTAGACAAGACACGACCAAACGATTGGACAGACTCGACTCGAGGGACGTACAAGTTTTGTCTAACTATTGCGTGTCAGTCGGAGTTACATAGTTGCAGTCCAGTTGACTGACTGACTGTCTGTCTGCCTCTCTCTGCTGCTGCAGTTCTGCCTGACAGCCCTTTCATGTGCATACAACATTTTGGTATAACTCTTTCCACGACAATTTTGAATGCCAGACACGAAAAGAAAAGCAAATGAGACGAACGAAGCAGGTGACTTCCTGTGCCCAAACTACTTACATATGTAAATGCACAGTCAGCCTCGTTGAACCTCGGCAGAGTCCAGCTGCTAGTCAAAAAAATACTCATTTTATGCCAATGCACGTATTTTTGTTATTTTTTTCAATAGATAAAAGAAATTTGTTGTTAAGTTTTTTGGGGTGAACCCTACGAAGAATCAAAATGAAAACACAAATCAATTCGAAGTAAGCAGATGAAGACAAAGCAATTTATATCACTTTTTGTTTATTCATTTTGAACGTGTATAATTCCCAATTTGTTCAAGCGTAGATTTTGGTATAGTATTTTGGATTTAATTTCTGTATGCATTTTAGACTTTTGTAATTCGCAAGTCGTTAAAGCGTATATTCGATAAAAGTGCTAGGGTTTCTTTGGAAGTGAAACATAAAAAATTAAAGCTAGGAAGTCAGAAGTGAGAACTAAGAAGTAATTAAGAAGCGAGAAGTAAGATGTGGGAAGTTAAAAGAGAGCTCTAAATAGATATCATTCTTTTATATTGCCATATATCTCTGAGAAAAGATGATTAACTGATCACTCAAAAAATGATATAAAACTTCATGCATGCATAGTCTGGTTTCTATGGAAATATGTTTAATTATAATTAAATTGAAATTAAAGCTATTTTGCATTTAATTTGTTTACTTTTATTAAACGAAAACACTTTTAGAAACTCTAGAATTCTCTGGAATCATCGTGTAATCTTTAATTGCGCATTGCCAACTACACTTAGTAAATGTTTTTAACTTATAATCTGTTTGTTTTTTATTCAAAATTAAAAAGAAAAAAAAAAAACAACAACTTAGACAACTGGTATTGTAATTATTTATATACAATTATTTATATCAATCAAATATTGTCGACATATATATTGATTATTAATTGTAATTGTTCGCCAAGCTTTCTACGGTTAAGAAGGATGGAAAATCGTTTTTCCGACAGTTTTCCATCACTTATCCAACTGTCTTTGTGCGTAGCGATTCCTCTTCTTGCTGCTACTTAAGCAAGTTAAAGTTTACAGTTACATCTTTTTGCCTTTTAACAAATCCTTCATTTCCTGCTGTTGCTTCTTCTTTTTGCCGAGTGGTTGGTAAGGGGTGAGGGGGGCACTGCTGCCGCTTGTGGCACTAGCCAAGGCTCAATTATGTTGCCTTATCGTCTAATTGTGACAGCACACGCCCTGTCCTTGGGCACAGCTTTTGTTGTGTGGCATGTGGCATGTGGCAACGTCGACATCCGCTTCCGTTTCGTAGCAGCGCATTTCAATATACAACATGTAGACAACTTAAATGGTAATTAAATGTATAAAAGAAATTGTTGCAACATATTTTCTTAAAGCTTAAAACGAACTGAAATTGTTCAATGTGGAATTTTCAAAGAGAGCAGCAGCCAGTTCCGGATATGCACAAAATGCATAATTATAGATATTACGTATACGTAATGGCTTTAAGCCTCGTTCGCCAAGGGCCTTACGGGCACGCACAGCAACAGAGACAACAACAACAACAACTGAAACAACAGCAAAAACAATCAAGACAGGAAAAGGCGTTGAAAGTAAACTTGGCTGACAGGCGACAAAACGCAATGAGCGGGCGGCGAGGCGAGTTGCAAATGGGCGCGGCTGAGGCATAGAACTTGACTATGGCTAAAATACCAGTTTGCAACATGCAGTTGCTGTTGTTTGGCATTCATTTATTTAACTATTTATTTATTTTGCATTTGTCGTATCTCTCACACGCTCTCTTTGTCTCTGTCTATCTCTTTCTTTCTGCTTAGCTGCTGTCCCGCTGTTAAGTTTACAGGATTTCTAACAGCTGTTGTTATTGTTGTTGTTTCTTCTGCAAAAAGTCTTAAGCAGTTGTTGTTGTTGTTGTTGTTGTTGTTGTTGTAGCCTTTTCTTTCGTTTCGTTTTGCTTCGCTTTAATTTGGTAGTGTCTGCTTTAACGGTTTCCATAGAGCTTTGATACGAGAAGCTGCAATTGCAAACAGTTATAATTACACAGCTGACTTACAGCGCATGAGGAATGAGTCAGTGGGCAAGGGGCGAGGCAGCGCGAGTGGGAGTGGGAGCGGTAGAGGGGGGGGGGGGGTCAATATATAATCACATCAAAACTAATCAGCAATCAGCAGCGTTGCACATGACAACAAAAACAGACAGTCAAACGACACTCATGATGAGCATGATGATGATGATGATGCTGGTGGAGATGATGAGCATGATGATGATGATGAGCATGATGATGATGATGATGATGATGATATTGAGGGAGTAGGGCAGTTCAATTTTATGTCTGTATGCACTCATACACTTGTAGGCAAAATAATATGTACATTATGATCAGGCTGATGAAGTTGTTGAAGACGATGCAAAAATGATTAGAACACACACTTGTGGTCAGAATAACTAACACAACTCATGCTGATGATCAAGATGATGATGATGATGATCATATTGAAAATGTTTACAGGTGCTTTTTGCATGCACACACACACTTGAGGTCAAAATAATAAGTACACTATCAGAGCTTGTTACTTCGACGATGAACATATTGACGGGGGGAGGGCGGTACACTAGTGGTCAAAATAATGTGCACATTGTCATAACTTGTTTATAATAATATCATATAATCAAAAATAATAACATAATATATAAAAATATCATATAATATATAATACAAATTCTTGGTAAAATATGAATCTGATTTATTGGAAAGTTGTATCTCAAGATTCGTTTGATTCAATAATGCCATACATTTTCAGTCGTATCTCTAATTTATACAGCCCAGTTTGATTGCATTTGGGCCAAAACCTAACTGCCGATGACTGTACTTAGCCGTATGTCCATGTTCGAGTTGCAATTAATCATTAAGAGCAAACAGAATTTCATTCATTGATCGGGCAGAAGTAACGCCCACAAGAACAACCAGAACAACCAGAACTACAACAACAACGGCAACAACTTTTATCGATTTTGTGTTCTGGCGACAACTCAAAAAGTTGATTTTGTAAATGCATTTTGTTTGTTTGCTGCCACTTTGGCCTGAAGCTTGTTTAATTAATGAGTAGAGTGTATGTGTGTGTGTGCGTGTGTTTGGAGTGTGTGTAAAGTGTGTGTAGAGCTCTGCTGCCAGATAAAGTGACAATTTGACTGCCATTGTAATGTTCACATAAAACATTATATTTTATTTAAAGTTTTTACTCTTTTGAATGGTTTTTCTATTCGACTTTCGGTTTTCATCTGCAATTCGAACTGGTTTCCAGACACATAAATTATGACTACACTTGTCTACCAAAAACCAAAAACCCAAAAAAAAAAAAAAAAACTAACAAAATATATGTTTGATCCAGTCAATGATTTGGCCAAAAAGCCGCCGACATGGCGAAACGATTTAAGATTTGCGATCTTTAGCCCGAAACTTCGTTGTCGTTTAAACGTTATTTATGACACTTGCCACATGATTTGCTGGCTAAAACTCATAAAGCTGCATAACTGAATTTGGCTCTTTTCCATATTTACGACTATTTGCAGCGCATAAAACAGTTTATAGATTAATTAAAATGTCGTTTTCTCTCTCTTTTCTACTTGCAGGTAAGCGAAACACTTGATTGTAATATATGGCTCAAGAGTCTGGTCGGGCACAGGTAGGCGCCGCCTTTAAACTGTGTGAAATTGTAGCTGATTTTATATTGCTCTGCACTTGTATTTAATATCACATTTCAGCTTTAGAGAAGTGGAAATTTATTTCAATTAAAATACTTTTATTGAGGCTATGAATTTTTTCAATACTTAAAGAAAAACTTTAAAGATGCCGGAAGTAGAAGCAGCTTTATTAACTATTTTATAAAGATGGATTAAAGCTCTTCAGATCAAAGCTTAATAAATCGTTTCATAAAGTTGGGTTAAAGCTGTTCTGATCTACGCAGAATGAACTTGTCATAAAGTCTGCCTCATTTTAAAAAATGTAACAAGCTTACAGTCGTCTAGTTCCGCCTGTTTGAGGGTAAAAATATGTAGCACTTTTTTAATTATTTTCAAAAACTTCAAAGAAATCGAAAGTTGGAAGAGTCTAGATAAATTTTGGTTCAATTAGGTGTTTCATAGTCTTACATTAGAGCAGAGATCCCTGAAATAATAGCCCAATCTCTACACATTTTCTCATAGGCTTCTTCTTTCTCAAATAAAAAACTACAAAAAACAGCTGCAATTGCAGCGAATCCGTAAATCGGAATAACCTAAGTTGATTTGGGTTTAATTAGGAATACATTAGAGTATTCATCCCACAAATCATTAGCCTAATCTTGTAACTTTTTCTCTGAATCTCCATTTACTTCTGTTTTTTTTTTTTTTTATGTATATTGCTCCGAAATTGTAATCTGTATTATGACTTGCACATCAAACAAAAATTTTACACCCTTTCATTATTTTCAAGCAATGAAACGAAATCGAAAGTCGGAATAGCCTAATATATTGATAATAGAAAAGCTATTTCGTGTACTTACATTATAGAAGACATTCCAAGAATAATCAGCCTTATCATGTAATTTTCCCCTCTCAATCTCCATTTTTGTTGTCTCTCAATAATAAGTTGGCTAAATTGCATCAAAATCGTAAGTCGGAATGGTCCTGATGGCGCACAGCTAATGTTAATTTAAGTTTAATTAGGTTTCTAATAGACTTACATTAAAGAAATTATCCCCCAGCATTTATTAGCCCCATCATTTTATATGTCTTCTCTCAATCTCCACACGTATCTCTCACAAAAAGCAGAAATTCTTTAAATTGCAACGAAATCGTAATTCGGAACATTCCTCGATTCGCGCTCATATAATTGCATTTACATGACTTGCTCATTGACCGATTTGATGATTAATCATTGAAAATAAATATAAACTCGAGTTTTTTGTACACTTCGAAACGTGCAATTGCGACGATTGTCGTTTTTTGTTGCTTTTCCTCATTTTTTTTTTGGGGTCTTTGGCTTTGCTTATCTTATCCACGACTTTCTGGCTTTGGAGATACTACGCTCAGTTCCATCTGGTTCCTTTTTTATTTTTGGGGCCATCGCATTTATTTGTCTAACGCAACTCAAATGACTAATTTGCCTTTGATTATTTGCCCTCTACGTGCGCTCTTCTGCCTCACCTGCGAGTGCATTGAACTCTGCTGCGTATACGATTCACTTATCTCTCTGTCAGCAAAAATATGAGAGAAAGAGAGAGAGAGAGAGAGAGAGAGAGAGAGAAAAAGCCACAAAAACAAACGAATGGTCAAAGCTGGGAAAAGCCATTTCGGTTGTTGCACAAAAAAAAATCGAATTTTTCCCAACTTTTTGTTTTTTTTTCGGTTCGGAATCAGACCCCATTAAAACACCCACGCAGATGGCCATAAATCAGCTGAAAATCAAATGGAATTCGGATTGATATATGGTTAAAGTTGTGACTTGTTACAATAAGCTGTTAATGCGCCCCGAGTACTACAGCGTGAGAGTTCGAATATCCATTATCAAGATTGTTCGAGCACAATTCGAAGCCCATCCCAAACGGCGGGGCGGGGTGCTTGAGATTCGATAACTGTAAAACTCTATGTAATTCCCTTGGGTCCATGGAAACCAAATGTTACAAGTGCAATTTACAATATAAATATTGTGCAACTTGACAATGAATACAAAATTAGCTTGCTCAAATTAGCAAATCACAAATAAAAGCAGCGCATGCTCGGCAAGTAGTTGTCCTATGAGAGATTTCTCTTATTTTTATAATACTTGGTATTATTTCTGGTTCCTGAAGCCTCTTATAGATAAAGTATTATATTCCTTCGTAAATTTGAAGCCTCTCACAAGCTTGTGCACTAGTTGAGCATACCCCAAGCAGAAGTATCTATGCAAACAGGGTATAAAAATTGCTCACGCTTTGTGACGCATGCTGCTGGGGCGGTTGGCGCTTGTTGGGTGGAATAGGTGGCCCAGGGAGGCGTTGGCGTTGGCAGGCAGCTTGACAAGCAGCGCAGAGACAAGCGCACACACACACTCACACACACTCAACAGACTTACTCAACACAACACACACACACACACAGAGACTTGCACAAATGGCAAATGAAAATGCAACCTTGACAAAGGCGGCAACAACAAAAAACCGCGCGCCAAATTACAACATCAACCAGGTTATTGTTGTCATTGCCGAGAGTTTTTTTTTACTTTATTTCTATGCATTCATATACCCTTTACTTTTACAAGGAGAGAAGGCAACTGCGTTAGGCATACAAATTACTTAAGAAGGAATAATGTGACCAGCTTATGCAAAGATCAATTGGATGATGTCACGCTTCGTCGCGAAATTAAAAGTAAATCTTGAAAAAATATTGCCCTTCTTTGCGATTCTCATATGCTCAACTTAGGTGGACACAATTTGATGTGACTTTTTTTTGAGTTGTGTATTTTAAGACTTTATTTAAAAATTAAACTGTCAATGCTCTGCTCTACCTCTCACATTTCTAATTGGTGTTATTATATGCCATCTTTCTACGCGATTCTCATGAATCCAAGTAGGTATTATAGATTTTATTGTGTTTCGTTTTCAGTTCTTTGTTGTTTCCACTGCGTTTGTGCATGTGAAAGAGAGAAAGAGTAGACGAAGAGAGATGGCGAGTGAAACCAAAGAAGCCTGTTAGACGTACATAACAGGGTATAGCCTAGTCGAGCACTCACGACTTAAGCACGTCTATTTGGTGTTATTATTTGCCTTCTGTCGCGAGTTACTTCTGTTGTGTATTGCTTGCGGCTGCTGCAGCTGCTGCTGATGACTGCGCGTTGGCAAGAAGCGGGAACGCGTTGTCATCAGCAGCAACGGCAACGACAGCTACTGCCCGAAAGAGTGCAGTTTGTGATTGTCGTTGTTGTTGTTGTTGTTGTTGTTACCTACTCTTTGATATGATTTAAGTATTTATTTATATATATCTTTTTGTGCATTTGTTTTATTTTCTGGCCGACAACGCGGCAAGCTGACATACAACTGCAGCGGAACGCTGAGCTTGTGGCATGCCACAAGCAGACGATGACGACAATGGCGGGCCGCAGAAACATTGCCCCAAAACGAGCGGCAGGGCGCGAAGCGTGACAGGGCAACAATTGAACCCTGCGAACAAAATAGAATGAGAATTGGGGCCGAGAATGGTTTTGACGATTGAAATTGCGGCCCCCCAAAAAAAGTGTAATGATATCTGGTTATACTTTGCAATTATTTCCGTCAATCCAAAATATAACAGTCCCAGCTCAAAAAAGAGATTACTTAGGGCTAAAGCATTAGAGTAGTTGCAGTGTGACCAGCGCAAGCTTTTTTTAATATCTGGCAACACTCGCCAGTAATAAATGCTGTTGCTTAATTTGTCTGTTCGAAAATTGAATGCTCCAAATATCTATATGCCTACCTAAAGCCACATGCTTCATTTAGAAATTCCCACATGCAATTAGTCATCTTTTATTATATTAATTATGTTCAACTCTTTTACTTGTTCTTGTTGCTAAGGTCACACCCCTTGCCTCTGCGTCACAAATCCTTCCCTTGCCATTTGCGCATCCATGTGTTCGCCACTGCTTAAACCCCCCTCTGCCCGCCCCCTCAGCACACCTATCCAGCCACCCACATGTCATTGACTTTGTGCTGGGCCATAAATTAAAACACAGCCATAAAGACGACTATTTTTAAGTATAATACATAAAACTGTATATGCGCACATTGGATCACAGTATTTATATATATATGTACATATATACATATATTATATATATGTTATAGATATGGCAAGTTTCGTTTGTTTTAGGCTTTAATTCGGTTTTTCTTCTTCTGCTCTATCGATAATGTTGTCTGCGGTTTATGGCATTTAACGACAATTTTTTATTGGTCTTCTTTTTATGAGCTTTTAATGCAGCAGGGCAACACACACACACACACACACACGCACGCATGCCGAGCTTGTGGAGGTTAGGGACGATCGAAACGACAGCGCCCACACGCAAAGATTTCATCATCGGGGGCAGCATGAACTTTTTATTTTATTCTATTTTTTATGTTTTATTTTGGGCGTCGTACACTTGACACAATTCTCAAAACACTTCTCGAAATAGTTTAAAAATAAAATTGGACGACGACGACGACGACGACGCGAGCAATCAACGGTTTTTTGGGCAAGGGGGAGCAAGGGTGAAGCTTTAACGGTGTGCGCGCCGAATCGGTTGCGGCGTGTGAAGCGCGCATAAAATTAAATTTGGGCACGAATATCGACAGCGCGCCGTCGTTCGACCACATGGCGTGGCGCAGCGTCGACGTTGACGTCGACGCTAACGCTGGCGTCAAGCAGCTTGGCAGGGGAGCAGCGCATTGGGTGCGAGTGTGAGAGAGCGCAACTTGGGCAAGGTCATTAAACCATACAAAAGCAAAAGCAGCGACGTCGGCAGCGGGCAGCCGGCAGCGACGCGCCGTCATCGTCATTATCAACGTTTTGCCTGTGCCTCTGCTTGCTCAGCTGTTTGTTATTGCTTGTTGTTGCTGCTGCTGTTGTTTTTGTTGTTGTTGTTGTTGTTGTTGGTGATGGTGCATTTGTTTTGCTTTTATTTCCGCTTGCGCTGCATTTTCAACACATTCGCTAAACTGGAAATACATTTGAAAACTGTAATGCGGCTTTATACAAAAAAAAAGCCCATATATAATTAAACGCACATAGACACGCACACACACATACATATACACACACACGCCCACCAATTCAACGGCCACAGCCTTCTGCGCCAGCTAATTTGCATTTGGCTTTGCTTAGGCGAGCTAAGCTGCGCTTAATTTATGCATTTTTAAACATGTTTAAAATATATGTATTTCTCTACAATTCGTTCGGCATGTCCGCTCTGCCCCTGCTTCTGCCGCTGCTCTGCCACTGCATTTGAAAGCTGTTAGAGAGTGTGGGCTGCTGTGGGAAAATATTATTGCAGAGGCGACAAGTTTCTTGCATAGTTTATAGACAAACACATATATTATTTTGACTTTGGCCCTGGCCATGTCGCTGTGTTTAATTTATTGATTTACTGCGAATTGCAGATGAGCTCTGGCTTAAAAATGCTGTCAAATGCATTGCGGGCAGCGCAGTCGCAGCGCTGCTCTGTAATACGTTTGCATAACCTTTAACAGCTCTCTGCCCGCCGTTTACATAAAAAATGTCAACAATTTCAACGCTCAAACGAATTTGCTAATTAATTAGGCAAACAAAAAACCTAAACGCCCTGGGGGCGTGTCAAGTGGGCGACGTAACAGCGCAAGCGAGTGAGAGTGAAACAGAAGCACTTTGATAATTTGAGACTTGTTGTAAAAAACCAAAAGATTGCAACACTTGAGCAGCGCAGCTGTGGCCCACAAGAATGCGGCGAACTGAGCGAGAGCTCTGAAACTGACACCCGAAGCTCTCTCTTAATTTGCGTGTGTCAATTGGGCGCTGCTGATAAGCACCGTTATCTCTGTTGCCGCCGCTGCTGTTGATTGCTCAAAAATTTGACATTAAATTCGCTAAAATTGTAACTCAAACTTGTTGTGGCATCTGTTGAAAATGTTTTCTTTGCTTGTCTTATGCTAATTTTGCCGTCTGCCCACAAGTTAGCTGAAAATCTTAATTAAATATTTAAATGCGAGCAAAGAAAAAAAAAAGAAAAATAAAAATAAATATATCCAGTTACCAAATTGTTGGCTAGCGGCTTATTAAGTTATTCGTTTTTCTTGGCCAACATTCAGTTGCCAAATGGCTGTTAACGAGCAGCAGCAATAACAGCTGTTAAACAAAAATGAACTCAACTCAACATGAAACAAGAGATATGCAAATATAAGTGGACAGACAAGTGGAGCTCTTAAATTTTCAACCAGCAGCTGTTAATTTCTGCTCTTTGTGGAGAAAGGGGAGGAGGTGAAGTTAACATTGACGGATTTCTGTTCAGATCAATTGAAATTGAAAAATGCGTGCGTTTCAAGCAAATTAAATAAAATCAACAGCAACTGAACAAACAGCAGCTTCAAAGTAAATAAATAAAAGAGCGCGTAAAGAGAGTGAGAGAATGAGGGGAGGGGGAGGGGGGTGCGTTAATGAGCGATGTGCGAAATGCTACCTAAAATAATACACACACATTGCCCGATTGCAATTAATGTCAACGATAAACGTCAAAAGATTATCGCCAGTGTGGGAAAACGCAGCGATTGGAACAGAACAAACACGTAATCAACAGGGGAAACTATTTGCTAAAGAAAAAAAAAAACTAAAACCTTTTAAGTTTGTACATGTAATTGTATTTGTATTTGTTTTGGATTAGACATGGGTATTACTTAGCATTGGTAATTGGATTACCAGGCTTAAACCTAGACCTAGCCCCAGATACTTGTCCGTTTTCCAGGGTAACAATGTCTCTTTAAAAGTCTGTTAATAGATATTGCAATTTTTAAGCCTTTATATCTTGTACCTCTAAAATTGTTAGCTTAAACAGAAAATCATGCACTACTTGGCTTATTTAAGCCGCAATTAATTAAAGTCCCACCCAAAAAAAAAAATAAAATAATTACATTTGGCAGCAGCTCAAGCCGCCTTCCGCCTGCTTTAAGCCGTAATGATTAAAAATAACTTGGACGAAAATACGTGGAATTTAAATCCCTTATTGGATTTGGTTATTCGCATTTGATATTATTGTACCTGTCGCTGCCCGAACGCTTGCGCAAATATTTCCAACAATCCGACTGCGAGGCACAAGCAAACAATTCTCGGGCATATTCAAATATTCGTGCATATCGAAGTTATTTTAACGCAACGGAAACAAAATATTTGCGTGCACAATAACTGGGAAAATGGTGAAAAGGTTTTTCGGCCCAAAGAGGCGACTTAATAAACAAGTGAAAAGCTTTAATTACGAGCTCGTCGGAGCTGCGTTGCCAAAGGCAATTTATTTTCAATATTTATATAGCATTGTAAAGCTGTCTGAGGCAATTTTTAAATAATTGGTTTAAGATTTTGTGCACAAGTATTAACATAACATCTTTTACTAACGCATACATTCCGCGTTCCTAGAGGCTAAGTAGTTAAACATTGGCAAGCATTGCGTATACGTAATATGCGAAATAAACTGAAACCGAGCTTGAAAATTGAAATTTTTAAGCGCAGCTATGCAGGAAAATGGCAGCTAGGGAATATTTAAGTGAAACCAAAGCGAAAAACTTGAAATTATTTCGTTTTTGCCATTTGCCCTGATCATTAAGCAGCTGTTGCACTCATCAGTTTCTGTTGCTTTCCATTCCATTCAATCATCAATCAAAATTTTGTGCTGTGCGTGCGATGGCAACTTTAATGATGCAACTTGCAACTTGCAACTGGCAACCGGCAACTGGCAACTGGCAAATGCAGCAGCAAATTGCCAGCCTGCAGGCAGCCTCGAGCAGTCCCTTGACCCTGAGACGCCTCCCATTCCCATTCATGCAACAGAGAGCTGCGGTCGTCTCTTGCTGCACTTTCGACTAATCCATCAGCAAATGAGCCAACTGCCTTTGGGGGTTGCAAGCTCACACACACACACTCACACGCACTCAGTTACAAAAAAAAAAAAAATGCAATAAAAGCGTTGTTCACGCTGACCCTTCAATTCTGTGGCAGCTCCCTTTCGCCCCAGCCCTTCCTCCATTTGGCACTTTTTGCTGCACTCTCAAGTGCGCTTTGCCCGAGCTGCGCTGTAAGCTCTTTATATACATATATATAATATATATATATACACTTTTTTGCCAGGACTTTGTTGGTCGCGCTCGCTCTCAAAGTGGCCGCGCTTTTCTATCTTTGCCAACTTCCGCTTGCGCCTCGCCCCGCGCTGCCCTCTGGCTGCGCATTGATGTGCAAAGTTTTTATGACGCATTCGTGATTTCTTCTTTTATATATACATTCTTCTCATTTTTTTTTTTTTTCATTTTATTTAATGCTGCACTGCGTCCATTTTGATGTTAAGGCCTTTTGTCCTTGCCTCAAGTGTTGACAGCGCTGTGGTTTTTCACGATTTTACTTTTTGCACTCTTGTTGTGGCTTTAAATTAGCTTGCTTCACTTCGAAAATTGTTAAAGTTGCTTAGAGTGCATTAAAATATTTTATAAAAATTAAAAAAAAGCGACTGGAGATGCGGGGCATCGATCCCCGTACCTCTCACATGCTAAGCGAGCGCTCTACCATCTGAGCTACATCCCCTTGTGTGCGAGTGACCGCAATGGCAGCACATGAAACGAATCAAAACTAGCAGAGAGCATAAGGTGGTGGCGCGCAAGAGAGCGGCGCACATTAACAGCGATCGCCAGTTTGGCTGTTATGCTATTTACTCACTCCCACGTTGCTTATGCTGCGCCTATAAATAAACGCACTCGATAACAGCTGATTAACAGACTTGTATTGACAATGCTCACTCACTCACACTTTGACTTTCTCTGCAAGCAGCTGCTTGCTAATTGGGCATGTAATTTGCAATATTATGTGAATGTGTGTGTGAGTGTGTATGTAGGGTAGCTACTTTTGTCGCCGTGCTCAATTACTGCTAATTAGCAGCACTGTTATTGTTGATTAAATATACACAGAGCACGCGAGAGTGTGAGACCATATGTTTATATGTAGCTGCAGCTATGTTAAAAGCTAGCCAACCTCACTCTCTTCCTCTCCCGCTTGGCACACATTATAATATCAGTTGCAAAATTAGGTCACAGCACGCTGCTGATAATTATGATGATGATGAACAACGTTGTCGAACGTGTTTGTTGTTGCTATCTGTCAGCTGCTGCTGTTGCTGCCGCTGCTGGCTTCACAATTGCAGCAGCGTCACAGCAGCAGCAGCAGCAGCAGCAGCTGTTCCCCATTTACTTTCAATATGCGTTTTAGTTTTTATTTTTTGCTTCAATTTTTTTGCACGCTGTTCTTCATCTTCTCGGGCTGCCTCTGAATTGCCAACACGATTTGGGTCACAATCGTTGTCGTTGCCTGTGACGTCAGAGCGACGTCTAGTCGCCCGACCTGTTAACATGAATTTCTGTCGTTAACAGCAGGCGGCTGTAGGCTAATTTAAAGAGCGAAATTGACGTATCAGAAGTAGGTGGCTCTGCGGTTGGGATAACCGCAGCAGCAGCAGCAGCAGCTGTTTGATTTATATGCAACGGTTTCTTTTTTATCAGTCGCAAACGTGGCGCAAGTTATTGCAACAGCTGCGTGCGCATAACTGAAACTCTCATATGAAACGTGCCCAGACCCAGCTGGACAGCTGGACAGCCAATTTCCGACCGGTGTCCCAAAAATACACACGCACAAAGCCAAAGCCGAAAAACAAAAACCAAAAACCGAAAACCGAAACCCTGTGCTAAAACTTCTGCTTCATTAGCGGCATTTGTGTAGAGGGGTGAGTGGGTAGGGTTAGGGGTAGGTGGGGGGTGGGGGGTGATGCCACAAGCAGTGTGGCTTGTGGCTTGTATAATTTATGGCTCACCTTATATAACGAAAAACTCTTTTGGCCTACATACTTGTCGTATGCGTAATGTCGTTAAATAATGCCACATGCCACACGCACACACACACACAACAACACAGCGACAACACACGTGATTAATCGCATTACTAATCAATACAAATGTCACTCAAGCGCTGACATTTGAGATTTGTGGCCAGTTGTTGTCTCTTTGGTCTCGCATTACGCATACGCACAGTAGTCCAAACTGTCTGTTATTGTTGTTGTTGTTGTTGCTCTCTATTGTCAATTAACTGGCGTGTAAATTGACTTAACCTGCAAAAAGAAATAAATGCAAAAGACAAACTTCAGCTGCAGACACGTTTGCACAGATTTCGCCAACAATTTTCCAGCATTTTTCACATTGTTAGACCCACAAACATTTTGGCTATTGATAACCTGGCTCTAGTTGTTGTTGTCCATTATCATGTCACTTTTTTTTTTTTTCTTTCGTTTGTTAACAACTGTTCGTGCTGCTTGACGTTGACTGTAGTCAGCTGTGTGTGTTGTTCAGTGTGCGCATTGTTTCCATTATCAGCACAAGCTTTTTAGCTGATATCCGGGCTGACAAGTGGGCATGGCCAGCCAGCAATGGCCGCTAATTAATGTCGCGTGTTGTAAGAAAATGCACAAAATACGTCACAATCGCCAATGGGAATAAGGTCAAACGGGGCTTAATACAATAACAATAAGCAACCCCTCGACTCTGGTTGGCCCGCAGGGTTGCGGGCCGGAAACGCGTTGCCATTTCCGTTTTGATTACACTTCATGGCTGGAGGGTTGCCATTTTCCGGCGCATTCGTACTATTTTGCCTTTCACCTTAACGGGAAATTGTTTGCTGGCGTGAAAAGTTGCCGCAAATAAATTGAAGTGAAGTGAAGTAATAGCCAAAATGGGCGTGGTTCCACGCTACATTCGGGCCAAATCACGTAGCCCCAGTTTATTCTACTTGCTTTTACGCAATTACAATTTGTGAGCTCACGTTAATCTCATTTTCTGTTCTGTTCTTCTCATTGTGCGGCTGCGTTTTCTTATCACTCGTAAATCAGCATAATTGACTCTAAAAACAAGCTAAATAAAGCCAAATAATGCTAAATATGTGCACACATCACTAACTGAAATTTGTTACCTTCAGTTAATCTGCTTTATGCAATGCGTTAAGAGTTTATCCTTTAAATTTTCACAGCTCTTCGCTAATTTCCAGCAGCACGACATTAACAAACATTTCGAAATAGGTTTATGAGTCTTTGAGATGTTAAATAATATGATTCGGAAAGTGAATTCCCACTGGAAATTGTTTAGTTTATCAAGTGCGTGAACTGTGGGAAAAAAACACTAATTAGAAATAAACAATCGCTTTAAATTATTAAAAAAAAATTATGTATAAATATATACTATATATATATCCTCTTTTCCACGACATTTTCATCAAACTCAACATTTACGAGCTTAACCAGGTCTTTCAAATGACGCATACGCCCAGTTGTGCACCTTTGACAAAATTTGCGTTAAATTTCTACAATAAACTATTTTGGTTTATCGCACTTTTCACATTTGACTGTCCGTATTCATAATGTACAGCAAAATAGCTTGTTGTACGTAAAGCTGCGTGTTAAATTTCAGCTTTTAATAACCAACTTAAATTGAAATTAATTTAAACAATTTCTGTTGTAAATTTCGTGTGGCATAAGTCAACCGAAAGCTGCAAGAGATTTACATTTTGATTGCATTTTATTGTCAATGCCAGAATAAAAACGACAAGAGTTCTGAAATGTTGTGATAATTTACAAGTATTTCCATAAATTTGCAACAAAAACAAAAAATTCAAATAAAACAAAAAAAAAACAAAAAGAAAACAAACGAACTCGAAAGCCCAGCCCCTGGGCACACACAAATGTTTAATGCATATTTAAATACGCGTAGCGCCAAAGGAAGTTGGATTAATAACGCACACCCTGGCCAACTGTTCCAAGCGAGCGTATTAGCTAACAGCAGCAGCTTGACTAATGACAATTTATAGGGTATCAAGCGACGGGTGTATTCTGCTATCTTTAATTCCGAGTGTCATTATCGCTAGTGATTATCATTCGAGTCTGGCATTTGATATCATGACATGTGCGTGTTGAATTTACAAATAAGTAAAAGCTATTTAACAGAGGCAAAAAAAAAAAATACACGACAACTGACTAATAAAAAAATTGTGGAAAAAAGCGAAAAACCGCTCATAAAATTATTTGACATGTCGCAGCCTGCCCTGTCCCCTGTGTTCTTTGTCCCTTTGCCCTTTGTCCCAGTGCCTAATGTGAAAACTATGACGCCAAGCGCAGCACGTTGACAAATTGCCAGTTGACATTTGTGGCATGCATAATAAACAGCATACAATATTAATCAGATATACATCTACAAATGTACATATATAAAATCACATTTAATGCATTTTGTCGTTATGAGAGAGGATTTTAAATGTTAGAGCTTGCTGCATAAAAACTATTTAATAATTACTTGAATTATAATAGCTTGAATTTTGTGCAGATTGAAATGTATATATGGCTATATAGATATATATTTATATAAGTTTTATTTATATGCTTGTATTTTCCTATACCAAAATCGCATGCAAAGCTCTCTTTCAATTGAGCTGACATTTTTTACATGCTGCCGTACTCTGCGATTCTCATGAATTCAAGTGAGCCTTGCAGCTCTTCTATGTATATGTATATGTACATGTACATGTATATATATGTATATGTAATGTGTATGTGAATAGTCCTATTTTATTCGTAGCTAGACTGGCTCCTATTTATACTGTTTATCAAAAACTTCTAAGGTTTTCCCATAACTTATCACGAATGTTTGGGGTCGAGCTGCCTTTAAGGCATTCAACCATGCTTATTTGGTTATGGCCACAATCTTACGTTGCTTGGGGTTGATTGATTATTCCAATTTATTCACAGCGTATGGTTTTTAACAATTTATTCATGGCTGATTTATCAGTTATCAGCGCCGATCTGCTTTGCTGGCTTACAAAGCAGCTAACATTTGTCTAATACATATATGTATATATGCCTCATAATATAACTGGTATACATTATTTCACAATGAAAATTGTTTGCATTGGCTGCGTCACGCGCAGCAGGGGCAGCATAACCTTATAAATTATTGAGGGCATAACTGAAGGATTGCGCGCTTAGTCCATGTGAGTCCTTGTACGCTTGGCTGGATGGCTGGCTGACTGCCACCTGCCTCCTGCCTGGTAGCCTTTACGTGGCTTATCATCAGCTGCGCCGCATTGTAACAAGTCTTAGTTGGACGTCATGGCTCTGTGTAGAGCCAACTTGCTGCGTGCTGTCTGTTGCATGCAACTCCATTGAAAGCGTTTGCCTTTGTTTGACGCACAAATTGCATACAAATCCCCTTCCTGCCCCATTGAATACACTAACGAGCGCCACAAGGCGACAGCTGTCCTATAACTGGTCAATATGCTGATGTTTCGGGCAGCCATTGATTGGCCCGTAAATCCAGCGCAAAGGCTGGCAACGCCAGCTTGCCTTTAAAAATATTGCTGGAAATTGTGCCTGGCTTGGAAAATTTTCCTGGAAAGTTTCTGTTATTAATTGCCTGCAGAATCTTTGAGCCGATTTATGTCAACAACACACACACACAGACACACGTAGCTGTGCCATAAATTTGGCGGCAGCTAAAATGTGTGGCACGGATTTAGGCGTTGCCACTTTGCCGTAAAATCCTATTTTATTTTCAATTTGTCAGCAATGTGCGGCGTGCCCCAAGCTGACAGCAAGAGTTGCCAAATAAGAAGTAAGATATATGTATATATAAGTATACCATATATATAACATATATAAAGTGTGTCTGGCCTCGGCCATATGCCACAACAGAGCACACAGCGCCTGCTATTAACTTATTAGTGCAACGTGGCGTATGCGCAACTTGGCAACCTGCCGCTTCGGCTGTGTGTACTGTGTGCTTTGCTATGTTGTGTGGGTCGCACAAAAGTGTAGCAAAGGAAACAATGACAGCTTGTCATGTTTATAGCACACACAAGCGCACACACACACACACACACACGCACAACCCAGCTGGTGAGCTCAAAAGTCGACTACACTTTCCTTTTGCTTTTTATGCAAACACGCGTGCTCGTCTCTTTGTCTCACTGAGCGCAGCAGCCTTGGCATATACGCACACACTTCACACCCACACCTACTCACACACACACACACACACCTTGACTTCCTTTTCGCCTTTTGTCATTGTCACTGGCATATGAGAAATGTGCTGGCGTTTTACATTTATAGTCGGTATTACGCGTTCCGGCATGTAACTCATCTTGTGCCTGGGCAACCAGTTTATTTTAATCAGATTGTTTCTGTTATTTTTTTTTGTTTTCTTGTTGCGCATTCGCCACTCGACTTGAATTTTAATCAATTTTATTTTTCCACCTGACGCATTTTCTAATGAGAAAACGCGCGAGCGACGAGCGTATGCCTTGAAACATTCTTCCAGGAAAATCAACAGCCAGGAAATTGCCAAAAAGCTTAGCCAGCTGTATAAAATATAAAAATTGCCTAAAAATGACAAAAGAAGCGGCAGCTATGTGACTGGCATACACAAAAGGCATTTGGCACTGAATTGAAAGCCTCAAAAAAGTCACAAAAAATGTGGGCTGGACGTTGGTGCTAAGCCCCGAAAGGTTATTGTAAAAGGCAAAGCATGACGAGCGCATGAGAAGCGCAAAGAGAGGCGCTTGTCCCTGGGCGTAGCTAATAAGCGGCATGCATAGAGCGGGCGCGTTAGCAGAGTTAAAGCTGTGTATCATTAGTTGTGGCTGCCGCACGGAAAGTTTTTGGTTAATAATTACATAATTAACGCATAATTAATTCAAAACCAGGCCGAGCTAGAAAAGGCAACTACCGACCATTTGGCCAGCAGGCACAAATTGCGGTTAGCCTTTTTATGCTGGTTTTATCCCCCAGTTGATGCTCTCCCAGGCTAAATTAAGCATGCCAAACACACAGCGAGAAGAAATCATTGGGGCATGCAAATGCGGCGGGACACAGAACAGGAGCTAAAAATTCATGAGAAATGCTGATGATGCTCTTAAGTGGAGTTCGCATGTGGGCGTGGCTATTTTTGGTAGCCGCTTTCAAATTCCAACTGCGGCACACGTTTGCTCGCCTCGCACATAACCAGAATTAGTTGGCCACAAAATGACGCTGACGCCCACATAAAAAAGCGTACACACACACACACACACACACGCAGTGAGGCTTCCTTTCTTTCTCTGTGGCAGCTGCTGCTGCTTTCAAGGCCATCATCATTTATATCTCCAGCAAAGTTTTTCATGTGCCAAATGCATGACCAGAGATTTTGCCCGTGTGTCTGCCCCGCAGCCGCCGCATTTACCAGCTGAGAGCTCCTTGTGTGTTCAGTTTCTGATTTGCTTTCTGCTTTGCGTTGACTCTTCTGTTTTTTTCATAATACTCTGTTTACAAGGGCAAATGGGGTGTATTTGTTTTATACAAGGTATCAAATTGATGTGTGGGCTTCTCTGCTGAAAGAAAATAATCTCATAATTAAGTGTAGAGACATTTTTGAGTGTCTCATTTAAGTCATGAAAACTTTATGAAGATCGGACAATAAGAACCGAGTTCACAGAACCTGACAGTCGAGCAAGCCCGACTAGAGCACGCTAACACTGTTGTGCGTGTGTGGGTGTGGTTATGTGTGTGTGTCCGTGTGTGTGTATCCTGCTGATTTTGCCTTACATAAGCAACACAATTTTTTCATGTTGCATTTGCGTCACAACATCAGCCGCATGCTGAGCATGTGTCATAATCAATCAGTTCAGATATATTCAGTCACCCAACGATTAACTACCGAAAGACGCACTCCCACACACGCACACACACACACACACACACATATCCTGTACACCTTTCATAATATATTTTTAATTTATCTGCAGCGTCGCGTTGGCGCCTCGTAATTGCTGGGAATTTTTTGGGTTTCAACTTGTCGCGACCTTTACCATGCCTAAACAAAAAACATTCCCTTAATTATCCATTTTTTATTTTATTTTCTACTCAATTCATTTGTTTTTTGGCTAAGCTCTTTTTGGATTGTATAAGACTTGAAGGGAGCAATCAACACCTAGCGGCAGATAGCTAGAGCGAAAATTGATTTATGGGCTTAGTACACTGCGACAAAAAAAATGCTGAGCGAAAATAAAAGAATGTCAGGAATTTCGTAAAATTCAATGGGATTATGCTTAAAAGATTTAAGCCTATTTTTGACAAATTTACCTATGTTAATTGCTAACTTTTAGCATTTTCTTAATATTTCTTTCGCTCAGTGTAGCAAAATAAATACAAATATTTGCATTGCCTACTTTTGTGCGCTGCGCTGTCAGAGCTGAGGCTATGCAATTAGGTCGAGAATGGGCTCATTTATTATGCTGCCCAAAATGCTTGTTGGCCAAACACAAAAGCAGCAGCCACCGCCCTCCCTTACACTCTTCCTCCCTCCGGAACCCCTCGTGGCCATTGGTCATTTTGTGCTCGGCGATTGTGCGGCTGCCAAATGATGCATAAATTTATGTCAATTTCTCTTTTAAACAATTAAAAATCGAGCGAAGAAGAAACTGCCGGCTTCTAGTGTATACAAAGGAAAATGAAAAGCAAGCTTGGCGCATTGCTTTATTCTCATCCTCCTCCCACCCCCCCTGCGCCGCGGGCAGCTGGTGCCTTTGCACAAGACATTGCCACGCCCGCTGGCCGCCCAGTTTTAAATATTTCATGTAATGCCTTTGCAATTTGGCGCTGTTGTCATTTTTCATTTCGAGCTGCCTACTTTGAGGCGCGCAGGAGCCAAAAGTGAGAAATTAAAATGAAATATTGTAGCATGTTCTCTTGTGCTGGGGCAAACATTCTTCTTCATCCTCTTCTTTCATCCAAAAGGAACGTCTTTATCGTTATTGCTGTCATCTTTGCTTTATGCTTAGCAGCAGCTGCCCCTTAAATGCCGCCAGTTAATGACGCTTGTGTATCTAACATGTGGCTGGCGCTCATTTGGCGCTTTAATGATGCCGACTCTGGCCCAGCTTGGACATCGTTTAGTGTGTTCTCTGGCTATTTGCATAACAGTCTGTTGTGATACTTGCTGGCAAATGTAAGTGAACATTTTACGTGCTCATGATTTTTGTGCCTTACCAAAGCTAATATGCCTCAAGGGAAGCACTCTTAACAGTTTTTACCACAGCTATTAAAAAAAATCTATACTAATTCATCTATTATTTGCATAGCTTAAATAAACTAGTGACTTTTATGCTGAGCAACTGAAGCTGACGAAGTAATGGAAAAGTTTGCAAGAAGTACTAACTATAATAATAAAATATTTAGGTTAACGTCCCTCAGTCTTAGACTTTACTCTTTAATTTTAGTTCTTATTTCAACTTCGCGTCGCTCTTCAAGCTGAAATGAAGTCATATTTAATTGTTTAAAGATAATTAACAAGGCGCCATATGCTGCAAAATGTTTGCTGGCATGTTTAGATGCGCTCAAGCATGTGTGTTTGTGTATATATGTGTTGTGCATATAAATGTGTGTGTGTGTGTGTGTTTGCTGCTCGGCTTAGGCAGGCGCACATAATTTGCCTAGAAGTATGCAATCAAAATGGTTTTAATTGATTTTAGTCTCGTCGCGTCGCTTCTTGCCTAGCTCTAAAGTCAATGACTGCTGCACACATACACACATCAGCACACACCTACACACACTCACTCACACACACACACACACACCAGCACACACACTCACACGCTTGTCAACTCGTATACACTCAGCCTCACTTTGCAAATTCTAAATTGCATAAATTTATTTCTTGCTTCGTTTCGACAACGCCACGCCGTCGCCCACATGCCACGCCCACCGGCCTGCAGGCCATTTGTAAAATTGATTACGCGCATAAATTGAAGCAGACGAGCGACGATATCAAAATGTTGCCACAGGGGTTGCACAGCACAGTCCGTGGTAAGGGCGGAAAGTATGGGCAGGGCGGGATGTAGCATAATTTTTTTTAGGCTAGTTTCAAATTGAATTTCACTCACTTTTAGATATAAAATTCATGTAATCAAATTCAATTTGCTTTAATTGCGTTAGTTGTAGGCGCAACTAACTCTCTCTCCCTCCCTCTCTCTCTTTCTGTTCTTCCATCTCGCTCGCACACAGGCCTGCTGTTCCGCTCTTGCTGCTCTCGAAAGCTATTTGTCAATTAACAACAGCGAAATGTTGCAATCAATGTTGCGTATTGTATGACACACAGCCAAGCACACACACACACACACACACACAAACACGCAGGCAAACACCCGCTTTTGGGCCCGTAATTATGTTTGTACACAATATGTGAAACCCTTGTATGTCTGGGATATTAGATGCTCCCGCTGGTAATGGCACACATAGCCATAATTATAACATTTGGAAATGCCCGAAACATGCGAATTACGCGCCATTTGCAACATGCGCCAGCAACAGGGGAAACAGCTGCAGTACAGGCGGCAATTTTGTCGGAATTGATATTGAGCTCGTATTTAAATTGTTTATTTTTTAATGGTTTTCTCATAACTGACAAGCTAAGTGGCTTAAAAGGCGTTTACCCCGTCTTAAGGCCTTAATTGTGCAAATTTTATGGTCCAAAAGTGTTTAAAAAGTGGATGATTCTATGGAAAAGGGCAGGGATTATTTGTTTCGCAGATTCCTAGTAGTCTCTCAAAGGTGAATAAAGAAAAAAGATGAAAAAGAGAATATTTTTAACTAATGTACACAAAAGTTCTTCATTAAAAAATTATGCAATCTTTAGACGAGTTCCACACTTCCACACAAAAAAATCAGATTCTTTAAGTTTTGTCGCAGCGTTTCGGCGATTCTATTATATTCTGGATGAAAAAGTTATGTCGAAAATGTGAAGCACAAAACTTGTGACTGGCAAGTCCTGGAAATATCCGTCACAATATAATTTCTTCTCTTATGTTGAATACGTTTAAGCCCTCCTTAACTTCTATGTGCACTTTATTGTTAATAATTAATCAACAAAGTCTCTTGCAAAATCTCTCAAATATTTGTCGCCTGACTACGAGTCCGCATTGGGTTTGAACTGTTGCAAAGCAATAGAACGCACCAGCATTAGAACAGATATATCCACAAACAGACAGTCTTGATTTATATATACATATAACCTAATGCTATGCTATATATATATATCGCATATATACGGGTAGAGACAATCAGAACGATGCCATTTTGGAGTAGCAACAATGCAAATTATTCATTTGCATATCCGTATTGCAGCCCCTTCCCGTCTCCCTCGTCTCAAACACACGTGTCGCCGTGTAATACAGCAAGCAATATGATTTCCCGGGCATTAGTTGTGATATTCATGCTGTAATGAGCTATGATTATGGCCAAGCAGCAATTGGTAATTGAACAATTATACACTCTGTTTAATGACAATTGTCGCGAGCGCGTTTTGTGCGCGTTTTATGACGCGCGCGGTTAAGCGCAAACACACCACGCAAATTTCAATTTAATGCCGCACCTCAAAAGCTGTTCATAAAAATTATTTAAAGAAATGCACAGAAATCTGACAGCAGAGTTCAATGAACGGCGAACAGGAGCTGCTGCCAAAGGAGCCTGCAATGTGGGGTTGTATGAGTCGCTGCTGCGAGGGGGGGGGGGGGGGGGGGGGGGTCGGTTGTGCCGCGGTGGGCGGGGCAGGCCAAAAGCAGACGAGCAAGTTAAGGCCGCGGGCAACGAATGCTCGTTTGTGGAATGTGATGGAACAGTTTAAGAATTGAATAAAGCCGGAGACCTGGTGATGAGTTATTCAAAAAGCATGTGCAAAATGTCAGAAGAAATCAAATGAGATTAAAAGAAGAAAAAAAAGAGAGTAGGCGTACACCGACGATTAAATACCCTAGCTTTTGAAAGTGATTTTATGGGCAAGCCTTAGACCCGACCATAAAATATTGCAGTCCGATTTGATAAAGGCTTGCGAATAGAACTAGTCCGATTTTGATAAGAGTTTGCTGATATGGAAAGGGCATGACTGTTGATGCTGATCAAGTATATATACTATATGGTAGCAAAGAGGTCTCTGTCATGGCAGAATCATAAAACCTCTCTGCCAGGGTATCGAAATCAAACCAGAAATGTTAAACTGATAGAGAGGGTGGGGGAAGAGGGGGCTGTCAAGGCAAAAGGGCCAACAGCAAATGTTTGCGATTGGTGAAAACACGAGGCAGCTGCGACCGTTGGGATTGCCCGTCGGCGAGGACTGAAACGGTTCGAATGTGAAGTCAAGTGAGAGAACTTACCCAATACTCATCCTTTTCAATTTTGGCATCTGGCTTTTGCTTATCACGTGTACCAAGCGGACATTGCTGTCTGATTAGATTTGTGCCGTAGCCAGTGCCACGCCCACTTGAACCGGCTAGCCGTGCTGCTGCATGCAACAGTGTCGACACTTGAGCACGAAATGTTCGCGACTGCAACTGAATAAAAAGCCTTCGCTCATGTCCGGCATTGAGACCAAAAAGTAATTTCCAATTGTGCAGCAAACGCGTCAAGATTATTATTTTTTGTTGTACCCTATAGCAGTGCATAGACGGGTAGATGAGTTATATATATGCAGGGCAATAGACAACTTCAAAGACTTGTCGAGAAATATGTAACATGTGAAAGGAAGGGAAGGGGAATATAAAACTGCAAAGATATATCAAGAAATAAATGAATAAAAGGCATTAGAGAACTGTAAAGAAAAGTCAAGAGATGTGAAATAGAAAGAAATATATGATATTAAATATTTGATACAAGGCACTAAAAACTGCAAAGATATGTCAAGAAACACGTGCTCAAAACAACTTAAGATCTACCTACTCTTAAGGTCTGCATAGCCTTAAAAGTTCTGAGAAACTATTAGGATGTGAATAACCAATTTGGGTATCTAGATTTTGGTATCCTCACCAGACGATCCAAAATAAATGTGCAAAACTAACATTTCAAGCGACTAGCATGCGTTTGAAGGGTGCATATAGAATAATACACAGGGTATCTACCTGCCAGACACGCTCAGCTGCAAGTCTCTGGTTTAATTTTGTGGAATCAATCAAAAGACTAGCCACGATTTGCTACAGTTTTCACATTGCGTGCACAAATTGTCCAGCACAAATTGATGAGCCCTACAAGAGTTCCAACCATAAAGGGCCTCCAACCAGCTACAATAACGCAGACAATCATCTTTTAGTGTAGGATTTCAGCTTTTGTGCTGGCTGCTGTCTGGGTAATTATCATTTAGTTATGGCACTTTTTGTTTCACTGGGCTCTTAAGAATCTGGTTTTTCTTTAAGCTGCTGCCTCAAGTGCCGGCACATGATAAATGATTTTCCATTAACTGCCATTGAGAACGAGAAAAAATCTAAAGGGCGTAGCGCAGGGAAACAGCAGGACAAAGCCCAGAGACATAGAAACTACGACTCCAGAGCACATGCTGTGCGTGTGTGTGTGTGTGTGTGACTGCATGTGTGTTTGTGTGTGTGTGCGCTTGCGTTTGTCATCCATCATCAACGAAGGCGGCGGCATTCTCTGTGCTCCATTCGTTTACCCCTCGCCACTCCTCCCCCTCCCCACATCCTCTCCTAAATACCAACATTTTATCAACTGTCTACATCAGAATTATTTGTCTTAGTTTTTCAACGATTTTTCTTCAATTTTTCTTGTGTGTGGTTTTTCATCTTAAAAAAAGAAAGAAAAAAAGGAAAATTTGTTTAACCCACTTCGAGAACTGTGAAATGCGTAGTAAAAAAGTAAGGATAGAGCTCGAATGCTTCTATCTTAAAGTTGAATTTTCGGCTTGTGTGTGTGTTGGTTTTTCTTTTGTAACTTGATGCTTCGACATGCTATAATAATAATAGAAATAATAATAAAAGACAAACAGACCCGAACGAAGCAGCAGACAGCGGGCGAGCGATGTTTGATTTTTTTTCTTCAATTTGATAGATGACCATCAAACATTAACGTGTGTGTGTGTGTGTGTGTGTGTGTGTGTGTGTGTGTGTGTCTGCCAGAAAATAGATGTTTGAATTTTCCTTTTGATTTGACTTTGACGTCAAGGTCTCTCTCCTTATTTTTTTTTTTTTTTTTTTGTAGAGTAACCAACTAAATGCCGCAGTTTTCGAGCGAAAAAAAGGAACACAAAGAGATTTTTTATATACTCAGCAGTCGCTGATGGCCCCTTTCGAGCCGAGTCTCTATTAAACAAAAGAAAGAGATAAATTGGATTTTTAATAAATCAAATATCTTATATAAATACTAGCGGGCATTTCCCGAAATTAGCCATGCCAAGTTTTATGCTCTAAGTTTGGAATTTAACTTTCTCAATTTTGACCTGTAATATTTTCACATTTTTGAATGGAAATTTCCAAAATCGGGAAAAACATTCATTGAGTTCTTATGTTAAGCTTGAAGCAAATCGAACATATCTTAAAAGAGGAAATTTGAACTAAGTTTGATTTGCATTCATTTAAAATAGAATCCCGTCACTTATTTTGGAATCACAAAATGTTATCATTCCCATTTACACTAGTTGCTTAGTTATTTAATTGCCTTTAACCAAATTTGATCTTTAAAAAGCATCATCTAAGGACTCGTTTACTCCTACATTTAACTCTTTAAGCTCTTTGAGCTTTTCAGCGAAATGCTTAATAAACCGTAAAACACTTCATTCGCGTCCACTTTGCAAAGGAACACTTTGCCAGCGGCTATTTTAGCATAATACCCTGTATATGGAACACAATGTTTCGATTTGTATAATCAGCTCATTATCATTAAGAGGCCGCCAGTTGGGCCCGTTTGCCATTAGACATGCAAATGGCCGGGGCGAGCGCTCGATTGTAGACTACAAAAATAAAGGGGAGCTGGCGGCAAATGTTGAGTCATCTGCACGCCGAGAAATTCAATCCAATTTACAGCAATTTGCCATAATTTCAACGCTTAACGACGACTCCAAAGATTTACGGCAGGCAACTTTTCATAGATGTAGATAAAGACATACGGGGGGAGCAGGAGCAGTCTGGGGCGGAAGGCTTGGAGAAACACTTGACAAGTCTGGTAAAAATAAGATGCTGCGTAATATTTTTGTATGCCCTCATAGTGAGGGTATTTTAGTTTTGTGATGAAGTGTGCAACACCTAGAATAAGAATACGTAAGGTACATATTCATGATCTGTATCCAGAGACGAGTCGATCGGATCACTATATCATATAGATGCCAGAGGCAAGATCGGTTGAAAAGTAGTAGGTTCTTGTATGGAACACAAAGCACTTTGTTATTATAAAGAACAATAGGAACAGTAAAAACGATACATTTTTTAGAGAAACTATATTTATTCTCTAGATATCCTATATCTGTCAAATCGTCAGCCATATGCCCACAAGGGTATTTAGTCTTTTGTTGAACAGGCAAAATTTCTTTCTTATATTTTTTTCGGAGATAGAAACCATAACAAAAATATTTTTCGGCTGCAATTTCGCAGTGTGAGAAAAAAAAAAAGCGTGAGGCAGCGAGAGAGTGTGAGCGGGTAGCGCGAACTAAATAGATGTTCGCAACTGCAGAGTGAGTCAGACAGACGACGGCGACAAAGACGTCGTCGCCCTTTCTGGCTCAGACATTCGCACTTTTTGGCCATGGCCAATGGCATCATAAAACTCTAGCTAAAAGCTGCGCATCGCATTGTTGTTTTTGTTGTTGTTGTTGTTGTTGTCTCGAGTTGACGCCGCAGCGGCGACAACCACGTTGCCGTTGTTTGCAGCTCAGCACCACACGCACTTGCCGCAAATTAGTGGGCGTGGCGGGATGGGAAGGGTCGGCTTGGCATCACAGCCAAAGTGTAGCATGAGCTGCGTCTCGTCTGTTGTTTGACCTTTTTTGCGCTGCTAATTTGCAACGTTTATCAATTCGGAAGGGAGAAGCGTACGTGTGGCCGAGTGCTTGCATACTTCTAGGCGCTGTAGGCCTCTTGCCAGTCGTTTGCTTTTAGCCAAGTTCAATGAACCACTTTTGCGAGACAAAAAACAATCGACATTTGTTGTTTGTGTGCTTTGCCTTGTTTGCCTGCTTGTTTGTTTGTTTCTTCTGTGTCTCTCGAGTGCCTCGCAGCTTTTTGTGAGAGTCTATTGTTTCGACGATATTAATGCAAACTTTAGTTCCCATTATTTCCGCTGCTCTGCCTGAAGTGTGTGCTGTTAATGTAAGCTCTGTCTCTCTCCCTCTGCATCCCTCTGCTATTTACCTAAAAACTTATCGCTGAGTTTTCTTGTATTTAAATATTTTGCTTTTACTTTGCAACTTATCCATGAAAGTTTCTACTCTTCCCAATTGTTAAACGGCTGCTAAATCTATACAAAATATATATTTGAATTTCTTAGCTCAGTCTGCTTTTTACCATGTAACTTATCTGTAAATGCTGATTAAATACTTTAACTTCTCTCTTTTACCAAGGAACTTGTCTCTAGCAGCTTTTCTGCCTACTTTTTATCATGAAACTTATCTATCAATGTTTCTGCTCTTTTGAAATGTCAAATACCCAATCTTCTCTCTCTTAAATTGATCTTTAGCATCTGTTTTTAACAGTGTAACTTATCTATTATTGCTTCTACTATTTAAATTTGTAAAATACTTTAACTTCTCTCTTTTACAACATTTTTGTCTACTTTTAATCATGTTATATATTATTTTATTATTATTATTATTATTTTAGCACTATCTTTTACATTTAACTTATCTCTGCTTCTCTGTCTAGAGTTACCGTGTAACTTATCTATTAATATTCTTACTCTTCCGACTTGTTTAAATACCTGAATTTTGTCCTGACTCAAAAGTGTTCTCCCTTTTATTAAGCAACTAATCTCTAACTTCTCTTCTGCTTCTCTCTCTTACAGGGCCGTCACAGATCCGCGCGATGGACGCCGCGTCGCACTGAAAAAGCTGCCAAATGTGTTTCAATCTTTGGTCTCATCCAAGCGCGTTTTTCGTGAACTGAAAATGCTTTGCTTTTTCAAGCATGAGAACGTAAGTACTGCAATATTATTATTATATACGATATTACTATGGATACATATACGAAACCCGTTGTGGAATTACGTTACGTTTGCAACAAAAGAATAAAAAATGTTTTACATTTAATTACGCGTCGCGTTTATGACATCAAATTTAATTAAAAAAATCCA
The DNA here is from genome assembly GCF_030788295.1 of Drosophila virilis. Classification (NCBI taxonomy): domain Eukaryota; kingdom Metazoa; phylum Arthropoda; class Insecta; order Diptera; family Drosophilidae; genus Drosophila; species Drosophila virilis. The sequence continues at coordinate 23,040,389 of NC_091545.1, forward strand.
ATTCGATTATTTGTGTTGTTGTTGCTGCTGGAGGAGCCCTTATTGCGACAGGCACTATCCGCACGCAATCCAAATATTTTGAGTCTGTTTTTTACTTTATACTCACACACACACACACTCTCCTGAATATTACGCATACGCAGTGAGTGCAACATGCGCATCATTTCTGACGGCTTTAATACCCTGTAATGCCTGTAAAGCTGAGCAGCCAGCCGGGCATAACAGCTGCTTTATGCATATGCATTTACATGTTAAAAAAATGCATATGCATTTATTGGTTAAAGCGCATCTTTTGGTCGTTCACACAGCTTGACTCGTGCTCAACTGTTGTGTGAGCATTTATTAACAATTATATTTATATTTATTCTTTTTATATTATTCACAATTTAAACGTTAAGCCCTTTCCTGTGACAGGCCTGCAAAAATACTCGCCTTATGGCCCTCTGAGCTCAGTCTCAACTCAAAATCGCATGGCAGTTGTTGCTTTCGTGTCAAGCAAGTGTCGTTTATTGGCTGTGTAATTATTGTCATTAATTAAACGCTTCACTTAAGTGTAATGTAAATTTGTTCAGGGCATTCACAACTCTGAGAACTTGTCGACAAACTGTACTGGAGTAAGTAAATTTCGTATGTGTGCACACAAAGTTCAAAGTTGAATAGAATTTTTAACAAATTTGACATTAAACTAAAACCCAAACGAAACAAAGAGCACTCTAAAAGCCTAAAAGTTGAACTGTGGCACCTTTTACTCAGACAAACAATGAGTCACACATTAGTCCCAAAACCTGAAACATTTCAGATTCATATTTCACGTGTCCTGAGCTCTCTGTGTACCCAAAGTGGCTCTGATCTATCTGTTTGCCCGACAGTTGTGAATCAATCATCATTCAGAGCACTAATTAACTCATTCATATTCATTGCAGTTGCCGTTGCGCATGCACAGATTCAAATGAGTAACAAGAAATCGTAAGGTAAAAAACTGAAAATATCAACAAACATATTGTTAAATAACGCCCACATCGGAACACGCCCTCAGCGCTCGGGGCTGCCAGTTGCCACAAAAGGCTGTCGGGCCAAATAAATTTATGACAAGCCAAATTTTATGCACAACAAATTGTAAAGAAAAGCAGATAAAAAAAAAAAAAAACTCTAAGACTTGAAAACTGCCCAACATTTTGTTGCATGCAAATTTGTTAACACGGCGGCAAGCGGACAGGGTCGGAGAGGGGGGCTGACAGGGGCCGAGAGGGAGCTGACAGCAGAGCAGACAGCGAGGCATATGGACAGGCAGCAAATGGCAGCAAAATTTCAAAGAATTATTGTTATGCATATAACATTTAGAATTATTAATAAAATGTTAAAATATCACCAAATGGCGTACAGAGGTCGACCCAGCTGCATTGTCCGCGATTTTATGGCCAGTTTTATGTGACTTTGTGTCGATTTGCTTTAATTTATTTATCTGAATATTACATTTCGTTTTTCCAACGGACACGTGCACAGTCCGATCTCTGATTGTGCTTTGTTACACCCTATTCAGGAAGGCTATTATAATTTAATGACGAATTTCGTAGCGCTTAGTTCTCATTGAGAATATATATAAATATGTAGTTTTGTATGTTTCTCGAGTAATTAAGCTTGGATCTGGGCATTAGCCGGATTTTATTAGATCATATCATATCATACCATGTCTGATATCATATAGAATACATCTATCACACAGCTGCTATAGCAACTGTCGTCTAAAATTATGTTGTTGTCTGAGAAAGGATTTCATTTTTAAAGATATCTTACCTGAACTGAATCTTCAGACAAATGTATCTTATTGCTTTATAGAAAGAACCTTTCTGCTTTACAAGTTAGTTTAATTTCTTAAATAAAAAACCCTTCTGATTCTTTTAAGTTAGTTTGATTTGACAGCAGTTAATAATCTTTACAAATCACTAATCATATCTTATATTATATTATATCTGCTAAATCATATCGGGCGAAACTATATTATATGTCTCCTATAGCTGCTATCTGCTAGAGTATTTATTATTCGTCGCAACTTGCCTTTCATTTCTATATTTTTTTTATCATTTATATTTAGATAGTTTTTTGACATTTGCTGAGGCCAAAATGTCAATGCAGTCATTAGACTGAAATGACTAAGGCGTACTTTTCTAATATTATTTGACACACATGATTTGAAGCTAACTTCAAATGTCACAAATTCTTGTATTTACCAACACTGTGCGCCATTTAACGTGTGTGAGAGAGAGAGAGAGAGAGAGGGAAAGACAGATAGGGCTCAGGCTATTATATTCAAGTCAACTCTTTAATTTAGTTAGCTTTAAGTCAAAATTGTGCAATGCATTTGAAGAGTTGCCCTAATGAAGCCAACTCTGCCCACACATGACAACACCTTGCAACACCTATGCAAATTTTGTATTAATATGCAAAGTGCTTTATGAAAAAGCAGAAAAAAACGAACAAGAAAAATAGGCTTGACGTGTGCTGCTGCTGCTGCTGCTGCTGTATGTCTATTGTTGGTTTCCTGTTTCAATACGATTTCCATTTCCTACATGCAACGCCGCCGTCGTCATATCTAAGCAAGTGTAATCAACCTAAAATGAGCTCGAGACGTCGCATTCAATGGGCGTTAAGGTGTGACCAGAGCGCAGCACAGCATTCATCACGTGGGTGGAATATATATATATAATGGTGTGGGTGTGTGGAAAGCCTTCATTAAAAGCTATTTTGAATTTGAAGAGAGCTCGCAATATTACGATTTTATTCCGACATCTAACTGAGCTATGCGAACGTAAATTCCAGTGGGAATTCATATGGGGTAAATTAACTTGAACACACTTTCAGCCTTTTGCTACTAGGAACTGCATTTTTTTGTAAATGCAAACTGTTATCAGCATACAATATTTAATTTCTCACATAAATCAATCTACAACTAGCTTCATAGTGAAAAGATCTTCAAGTTAACAAGAACAGGGCTTACTTATTATATCTGTAATATTTAGCTCAAATAAACTAGTCAGAGATTCTGGACGAATCGAATTCTCTTAGAATTCCCAAACATTTCTAGCTACAATTGTTTATATATAAAGTTTAAAAGCGACTTTTTTGAAAGTAAGTTTATTTTACTGCAAAATATTCAATACTCAAAGATATATTTGACTAAACTCAGCATTTACCAGTCCCTCTTTTTCTTACATATCTGCGAAACCGTAAGCCAAATGTCTACAAGGGTATTCAAACTTCGGTGTGTTGAAGGAATCCGTATTATCTCGTTTAATTAATTTGAATCTGCTTCAAACCCCAACCTCCAGTTAGCCAAAACTGCCGCTGAATAGTAGAAAAGTCCTCAAACAGCCTAGAACAGGCTTAAAATTTATGTTATATTCAATTCTAGTAAAGTAACCTAATATACACACCCAATCGAATTATATTTCTCTTAGAATTCCCAAACAGTTCTAGCTACAACTGTTTTGTATAGAATATAAAGTTGTTGTGAAACATATTTGAGAACAAAATTATGAAAACTCGCTTGTTATTTTTTTTAGTTATAATTTTCCTATTATTATATTATATATCAACTTTTATCTGTGCGCATTTGCACGCTGCGCTTTTTGTACTGAGTAGATGCTGTGAGACATGGCTGCTGCGTGAGTTTGGCTGCCGGAGTTTGCTTTGCGTTTTGCCAATTCCCTAACAATTCCCAAGTCCTACACACGCGCACACACACACACAACATAGCACAACACAACACACATACACACACACAACATATACATAGTATCAGCGCTTTGAGTGACAGCAAAGGCACTGGCAATCGTCTCAATTGCTTTTACATTATATGGCACAGAATGCCAAGAGTGTGTGTGTCTGTGTGTGTGTGTGTGTGTTTACTCTGCAATGCACATTGTGTGTGTGTGTGTGTGTGTGAATGTGTGCAATACACATTTTAACAAATCGCTGCAAAATGTTTGCCCCATTATGCATTGTTGTTGTTGCTGTTGTTGCTGTTGCTTATTTCAATTGCGAATTTCAATAAAAGATTTTGCAACGTACGTGGCGCACATATTGAAAAGCATTTCTCACATGCAGCCGCCGCTTTTAGTCTGCGACGAAGTGTTGCCTTTGATTTGCCTGCCCCAGTCCCTGCCCCCTTCCCAATCGAGGCGCCCTTTCGCCCGCTGCCCCTGCCCCTGCCCCTGCAGCCTGATGTAAATGATTGAGTTTCGAGTTTGATGCCTGGCATCAATTGCATGCAAATTTTGTTATTATTTGGGACGCTCTACTTCTTGGCGCAGTAAATTCCAATTGAAATGTCAATTTCATTTCTGATGCGTTTCGCCCGAAGTTGTTTATGTTTTGGCAATCGATGGCAAGTGAAGCTAAGTTCAACAGAATTGTCTTAGCCGAGCCAAGTCTCACGCTAAAGCGCAGCTGCTGCTGCCAGATATTTTCGCTTTGTGCTTTTCTATTTAGCTGGAAAACATATTACAAAATTTTTCCACCTGGCTCTCTGATACATTTTCAAGGTCTCAACATCAGCAGCAGCAGCAGCAGCTGACAAAATCTCTGACAAATATCTGTGGCGTTTTAATTAGTTTGGGGGAAGAAAAAAAAAAGAAACAACTGGAAATGTTGTCAGCAGCTGGCCGCAACAATTATTTAGCTAGAATTTTAAGCTGGCTTTGAAAATGTCGCCAGCAACACTTTTGCTTTTATTTAAAGACTCGAGTTGAGTCGTGTTGTTGTTGCCGCCACTTGAAATTCAACTGAAATCGTCTCAAGACGCCCGGCGGGGTCACAAAAGATGTTGTTCCTGATTATGTTAGCTTTGCTCATAGTATGCTCTTTTTTTTTTTAATGTTGCCTCTCCTCGTCGCTTGCCACAGCTGCTGCTGCCAACTTGTGCAACTTGTGTAGTTGCACCTCAGCAAAGTTGTTGTCTAAGTTGTTTGCTCAGCTCGTTAGTTGCTGTTGTTGCCTTTGTTGTTTGTGTTTATTATTATTACACGCCTAGTTTCGCTTAAGAACAACTATTTTTTTTTCTTTTTTTTTTTTTTTTTGCCCCCTTCTTTTATGTTTCTTTGTATTTTCTCTGAAAACCACTGTAAGCAGCTTCAAGGACAGCAGCCAAAAGCTTGGCAATTTTGAACTGCATAAATTTGGTTTCTGATTGCGTTGCCTGCCTGCCACAGCGAAATGTTAATTAGCTGCAGCGCAGCGCTGCGACGCACGTGTGAGGCCAACAGTGCAGCGGGCCCAGGTAGCAACAACAACGGCTACTTGCAACAAATTATGTGCGAAACAAGCAGCGAGCAACTAAAACAACTAACTAACCTGAAGGTTTTTGTTATGCACTGACCAAAAGGGGGAGGCCACTTGTCAGAGAAGACTCACGGAGCTATTAAATAATAGGGGTAGTCCCTTTTGGTAAAATATTCTTTTTATGTTGCACGTCAACATGCAGTTATGATTACATTATATTTAGTTGTTGACGTCAGAAGCAATTTTAGAAAGACACCTCAATCTTATTAAAATTAAAAATTGTTAAAAAGAAGAATATACCTAGTCGAGCTTTGGTATTGAAAGCTTTTTGAATACTTTATACTCTTTATAAAACTTTGAAGTTGAGGTCGTCATAACTTTTATTATTTTGTCAAAGCCTTTTTCTATTTCTTGTTAATTCTTTCGTGCTAAAAATCAGAAATTGTGTTCCTTTTTAAAGTTAATTTTTTGAGCAACATCATAAAACAAAATTGTTATTTTAAGAATAAAGATAACAAATAGCACAAATTAATAATTTAAAAAAATGCTAATTAATTTTGGGAATTCTTAAAAAAAATATTTGCAGCAAACAAATATTGCTAATAATTTTAAAAAATAACATTAAATAAATATGATTTTTCGTTTGAGATTAAGAAATATGTATATATTTTGTATACTGCTTTGATATCGTTTCCAGCATAAAAGTCACGTCTCTGATTAAAGTTAAAGTTTAAGTTTTCAAGCTTCGCTTTGTGGCACTTACCATTGTTTTCCCTTGTAGCTACTTGTTTCTTGATGTTGTTGTTGTTGTTGTGAAACCGCAAGCGCAACAAATGCAGTCGCCAAATTACCGCAGCGAACAGCATTGAAAATCTTCCAAGAGAACTGAGACAAAAACGCAGCCAAAGACGCTGCGAAATCCGCAAAGACTCGACACTCAGAGGCAGCTCTTGTAAATGAATAAAAATGCAAAAAAAAAAAAAAAAAATGAAAAATAAGTAAAGCTAAAAAAAAGCTAAAAACTGTTGCCACTTAAAGCCAACTCGAAATCGGCGGCTTAGCAGCGCGGCGGCACTTTGTGTGTGTGTTTGTTTGTTGTTGTTGTTTTTTTATTCCTCAAAAAGTGCGCAAAAATTTTGTGGCCTTTTTTGCCGACACAGAAATCCAGGCAGTAGTGGGGAAGAGACAGCCCAGCAACAACAACAAAACGGGCTAACAACAAAGTGTGTGTGCGTGTGTGTGTGTGTGTGTGCGTTGTGCAACATATTTGTTGCCACACGCATTCGCATTTTCTCTGCACTCGATTTTCTCAAATTTGGGTCTGCAGATTGATATTGAAAATTGATTTTCAAGCTGTGTTGCAACACACACACATACGTGTGTCACACGGGCTGTTGCAACCAGGGCTGCAAAGCCATAAAAGTGAATAGTTGTCAGTTCGGCTTACGATTCGAACCAGCTGCCTGGCTCTAGGTGCGTTTCGTGAAACTGATTTATCTTTAATTTGCCACATTTTAATAAAATAAATCAATATTTATTTTCTTAAAGTGCAATATTTTTATGCATACAAGATGCGGTCTTTAACTAATGCCTAGTTAATATTCTTAATTTTTTGTTTTATAATAATTGATATTATTTAAAAGTCATCTAAGTTTTACTATATGAAAGACAAACAAATCGATTAAATAAATGTCTCGCTTTGAGGTTTTCATTTTGAACCAATTTGGTTTAAGTTTCGATTCGATAGTAACAAATAAATGAGAGTTTGTGCTTCGTTTCGATTTGTAACCGTTTTGCAGCCTTGCTTGCAACACACAACACCCCCACACCCGCACCCGCACCCGCCCCCGCGCAGCTGTGCCTCTTCCTTGTTAGATTTGTGCTGGGGGGGAGGGAGGAAGGGGATTGCGGCAAATGTGGCCGTTGACTGGCCTTTTGGTGGAGGGAAGTTCCTACATCATTTTGACCGCAAGCAAAATAAATCAGCGCTTGTCTGGAAGCTCAGGCTTTGGCTCTGTGGGAGAGGGAGGAGGGAATGGGAAGGGGAGGAGACAGCAGCTGAGGGCTTTGGCACTGTCGACGCTTGTCCAACGTAGTTGTTGTTGTTCTTGTTGTTGCTGTGGATGTTGCCTTTGTGTTCTGCTGTCCATCAAGTTCTTGCCGGTTCGTCCCGTTTTTTATTTATTATATGTTTTTTTTTCGCTTTTTGTTTTTTTTTGTTTTATATATGTATAAAGCCGTTGCCTTCTGCAGCAGACAAACGGACAACTCCCCCGAAGCAGCTCGGCAGACAGTGGCGTGTTTTGTATCTGCCGCTAAACATCATCAACGGGTCAACGTTGTTGTTGTTGCTGTTGTTGCAAGTTGTTGTTGTTGCAAGTTGCTGCTGCTGCTGCTGAACTTTGTGGCATTTTAGTGCCTGGCAGCGACACTTAACATGCAACTAAATGGCGCATTTGATGCGCTGCAAGCTTGATTTTTATTTATATTTTATTGAAGTGCATAATTTATGATCCTAACCAAGATGAAACCAGCTCTCAAATGGGCGTCATTGTTGCTGCTGCTGTTGTAGGTGTAATGCTGCAGCATTGTTTTAAGATTTATGCTGCGAATGCCACAGCCAATAAACACACTCGTCTCTTTATTACATTGTGTCTTGTGTGCGAGATTTATTAACGTAACTTAATAACGTTTTGTTCTCTTATATTTACCATTTCAGGTGCTGTCAGCTTTGGACATTTTACAGCCACCACACTTGGACTTCTTTCAGGAAATGTATCCTTTTTAAAACAACAAAAAAAAAACAACTAATGCAGTCTAACATATATGAAAATTTAGTTATTTTGAGGCGCTTATGAAAAACTTATCAGCTTAGTTAATTGCAGAGCTTAGCTAGCTTCAGGCGATTGTTTTTCCTATATTGTGAGACAATTGACTATTTCATTAACTCACAGAAACTAGTTAGCATAAGATTGATCTTAGAAGAAATGGTAAATATGTTTAGCTGACATATTGACTGACTCACTGATTGCTGATCAAGGTAGGAAGAATTTACAGTATGTTTGGGAAATTCCACAAACACGTGTGGAAAAGTCTTTATTACACCATTCAATCAAGTCTCAAACTAATTCTTAAAGTCTTCTAATTCATTTGTGGTGTGTTTCAGTCATTTCGGAAAATCCATTCCCTGCGAGTGTAAATGGGCTCAAAACTTTCGTGGGCTTAAATTCATTTACAATATTTGTAGGACTACATCTTCATTTGGAAAGTGTTTCACACTCCTTGCACAATCCACGCTCGATGGAAAATGGGAGTCAAAGATTGTTTGGGCGGAGTTTTAAGATTTATCCGATTTTATTCAAATTTATAAGATGTTTTATCGAATTTTGGAAACTCTAACTCTAACTGAAAGAAAAGTGGGCTTGAGACATGAAGATATAAATATTTAAATTTGCCACAGCCGAAAAAAGTTATTTCTACAATTTGAAAACGTGTTCCTTGCTGAAGTATTAGGAAATACGCAAAGAGAAGCTTTGGAACAGTACAAACACCAACAACATTGCGCATGTCAACAAAAGATTAAAGAAAAATAATTTGAATAGATTAACAAACTGTTTGAGCAAAGTCTGCTGGAATATGTGCAAGATAATTCCACATACTCACGCACTCGACTCGAAACCAACTCAGGAGCTTAACAGACTTAAAGCTTAGAAAGTAGCAGCTGTTTGGGTCACAGTTAGGCAAAATGTTGGGAGCTTTTGAGGGGGGGTGGGGGTAGGGCGACCGTGAAAATGAAAATGAAAAATCTATTTTCAGCGCATAAAAGTGGTGGCAAAAAGCGAGCGAGAAACTACTTAATTGAAAAAGTTGAAAGCAAAACAAATCGAAAAGTTTATCAAGAGCTGAGGCATCTGCCATGTGCTACGTATTGATTAGTTCCTTAACTCGAATGTACTTTAGCTATGTGATAACTGAACTGCTGCAATCGGATCTGCACAAGATCATAGTGTCGCCACAGCATCTGTCTGCCGATCACATCAAGGTGTTTCTCTATCAGATATTGCGCGGCCTGAAGTATTTGCACTCGGCACGGATACTGCATCGCGATATAAAGCCGGGCAATTTGCTGGTCAACTCGAATTGTGTGCTCAAGATATGCGACTTTGGACTGGCACGCGTCGAGGAGCCCGATCAGGCCAAGCACATGACCCAAGAGGTGGTCACACAATATTATCGGGCGCCCGAAATACTAATGGGTGCGCGCCACTATTCATCCGCGGTGGATGTCTGGTCGGTGGGCTGCATTTTTGGTGAGCTGCTCGGCCGGCGTATACTGTTCCAGGCGCAGAATCCTGTCCAGCAGCTGGAGCTAATTACCGAGCTGCTGGGCACACCCACCATGGAGGACATGCGTCACGCCTGCGAGGGCGCACGCACACACATGCTGAGGCGTGCCCCAAAGCCGCCATCCTTCTCAGTACTCTATACGCTCAGCTCGCATGCCACGCACGAGGCGGTGCATTTGCTATGCCAGATGCTTGTCTTTGATCCGGTAAGTTTAGCCAACTTGGGTGACACTCAATCTTCTTTTCTATGCAACGTACTAACCGTCCTCCCTCTTCTAACCACCCGGAACACACAGGACAAGCGCATTTCTGTGACAGATGCTCTGGCGCATCCGTATCTGGATGAGGGTCGTCTGCGCTATCATTCGTGCATGTGCAAATGCTGTTTCACTACCTCAGCCGGAATGCGTCAGTATACGGCGGACTTTGAGCCATCCGCCGGGCAGCCCTTTGATGATTTATGGGAGCGCAAGCTCACCTCTGTGCAGCAGGTGAAGGGTAAGTCGAATAATGCATAAAACTAAACTAAAACTTCGACCACGTTTAACCCTGTTTATTTTGCTATTAAATTTGTACAGAGGAAATGCATAAATTCATTGCCGAGCAGCTGCAAACGGGCCGTGTACCGCTCTGCATTAATCCGCAGAGTGCGGCCTTCAAGAGTTTCGCCAGGTGAGTTGCAATCAACCATAAAACACGTCTTGCACGTTACGTAACAGCTACAAACAAATTTTATGCCCTCGTCCCACCCACCTAATCCCTAACCCAACCACAAATCCACACTCTTTCTCTCTCTCTCTATCTCTATCTCTTTCTCTTTCTCTTTATATATATTCATTTGTTGTTGTTTCAAAAAATTCGTTGAAAATCGAATTCTTCTCTTAACTTTTTTGCGCACATTCTGTCTCTTTTTTAAGAAGACAAAGTTTTTGTTTTGTCACCGCTTCAAGTCCGAATCCGTCCAGCCCCAAACTCTGCTTACCTGACTCTCTCTCTCTGTCTCTCTCTCTCTCTCTCCAACTATCTCTAACTCTCTCTCTTTCTCTCTCTTACACTCTCTAACTCTCTCTCTCTCTCAATCTCCGATACGTTGTTGATATCTCTTATATAAAATAATATATATATTAAAACAATTTTTTAATTTTTTGTTTCTCTCTTTTTTTTTCCTATATCGTTTTTTGTGTGTGTTATTTGAACATCGATATTAATATTGAATAAAATAATTCAATTCTATTAAATTTAATTTATATATTTGCGTTGTTAAGCCAATGAGAATGAGAATATCTACTACTACTACCACTACTACCACAACTTGCACTGCTGCTCCTCCTGTCGCTGCTGCTGCTGCTGCTGCCGCTGCTGCTGCCGCTGTTACGCCGTCGACGCCGCTGTCGCTGTCGCTGTCGCTGCCGCTGCGCAGGCCAAGACCAAGTACAAGTACTAGGCGCGTACCGATAAACCGATTACCGATAAATACAATATATATATATATATATATATATATATATATAAACCAATAAAGTCAAGTCAACACAGAACCAAGAATCAAGCCAGAAGTCACAAACTAAAACTAGATACAAAACTGCCGCCAGAAAGAAAGCAAGCAGGAAAGCAAGACAAGCGAGCAAACAAAGAAAGAAAGAAAGAATCAAAGAAAGCAAGAAAGAAAGCAAGCAAAAACTCAAGCAATCGAATCGAATCGATATATATATATATCGATACACTGCAATTGTGGGGGCCTCGGCAGCAGCAACTCCCATGTGCGCGCGATCTTGAATCTTTAGGTCTGTTGATTAAGCAACTACATACTATAGCTATACATTTGCTAAAAAAAAAAAAAACATAAAACTATCATTTACAATTTTTTATATATGATTTTAATGCCTATGTTCACCATATATATATATATATATATATACACTATATATGTATAATTGTTTTTTTTTTTTTTTATACTTCTTCTGTTTGTTAATCGCAAATGTGTATAAAAACTTATTAATACTTTAAGTTTGAAACATGACTTAACTCATTATTTTCCTTACATTAATTAATTAAATGGGTTATTTGTGTACATAAATGTTTAAAATCAAACCAAAAATGGCAACTCCTAACTCGTGTCTAATGCAAAATTGTTTATAAATGTCAGAAACTGGTCGCCGAAATAATCAAAAACAAATGCAACAGCAATTGGCCCCAAAACAACAAAGTATCTAAAATGCATAAATCTCAAAAAAAAAGAAAAAAAAAGCCAACAAATAATAATACGCACCACTTTTCATGGACATTTCGAACAAAGCAAGAAAAATCCGATTGAGAACTATATTCATATAAAACCCATGCTCCCATTATATACATCCCTCACGACCCGCCCCCCTCCCACTCTAGCCCATCTATGTGTTTCCATTTTTGCAACTCATATAACATATCTACTCGCATATTGTGTACAGCATTAAATATCAATTTTATTCAATGAAACTCATTCAGCTCTACCTTTTACATAGCAAATGTGCACACACACTCACACACATACACATACATACAGAAGCACAATCACATAAATGTACAACAATAAATTGATAATATTTCGGTATTTAAACAATCATAATATCCTTGCGGTTAGCTCTTTTAAATGTTGATCTAACCTTCTAGAGGGTATTATAATTTTGTCATGAAATGTGTAACGCATCGAAAACGACATCTCCATAAAGTATATAAGTATATATCAGCCGAGTCCGTCTATACTTCTTGCTGTCCGTCCGTCTGTCTATTTCTATGCAAGCTAGTCTCGCAGTTGTAAAGCTCTTGTCTTAAAACTTTCCATAAGTCCATCTTTCAGTTTTGCAGGCTGTAGATATATCGTAACTTGCCGAATCGAACTATTATATCATATAGCTGCAATGGTAACGATCGGTCGAACAGTAAATCTTGACCAATCTTAGCAATCATACGTTTTAAGTATCAACAACGGAGCACTATAACATAGAGCTGCAAATAATTCTGTTTTCCAAGATATTTCCACGTTTACGAGCTGCAATCTTCTCACATAACTGCAAAAGGCAAAGGTCTTTATATCCCTGCTCTCACGTTTGTTTTAACAGCAGCTCACGCTGAGTGTGTACAAAGCCTAGTTCAATTACAAGTTCGTCTAACTAAACCTATCTGAACCTAGCTCACAATCAAGCTTTGTTATTTAAAACCTGCTGCAACTGCTTTCTGGCAATAGAGCATGCATATAATTCAAAATCATTCAGAGCGCTTAACAAATGTAAGCTAAAAATAAATGTATATAATAAAACTGCAAGGTTATTAAAATTTCGGCATGCCGAAGTTATAATTCCATTCTTATTTGGCACAAAAAACAAAAATAAACAAAATATAGTTTGTACAAACACTAAACAGCCCATCCACACAAGCCCAGTCCCGTTTAGGCCCAGAATCAAGCTATGTATATCATGAATTTGGCCAAAACATTTGCAACCACATTCAATATAAGTAGAAGCCACATAGCATTAAACCCTTAAACACTGCCAGCAACAACAAACAGCAAAATTCAAATTGAAAATCCGATTTAGACATATATATATAATGCTATATATCACAAATATATTTCAGTGCAGTTGAGCAGCAGTGACAATGGTCAAAAAGAAAGTAGTTTGAAAAGCAACCAAAAAAAAACAAAAAATAAAATAAAATAAAAATATATATCTATAAATATGCCGCTTGAACAACTTTCACTTCGAGTCCAGAATTAATCAAATAAAACTTAGAATTCCTAATATTATAAATTGTACTTAGTTTGTTTTGTTTGTTGTCTTGAGTTTTCATGTATTTCATTTTTTGTTGTGGGCTCTCAACACACCTTTTGTTTATATTTATTTTCATCATTTTTTGTTTTGTGTGTATTTAGTTTGCCTTTTCGTTTATTCAATTTGGTTTTTGTGCTTAACTGTGGCTTAAATATAACTCTTATGTTGTATGTTAGTAAATAGTTGTTGCATGTGCGTCTCTTTGGCGCTCTTACTCTATGTCTCTATATCTCTCTTTCTCGCTCTCTCTCTCTCTCTCACTCTATCTCTCTGTATCTAAATGTTAAGTATGCTTTGCATTAAGCCAGGCAACTAATTAATATTTTGGTTTATTCTCTCACCGAACAGCTCGACTGTGGCGCATCCCTCGGAGCTGCCGCCTTCGCCGCATCAATGGGAATGACGGCAAAATGAGGCGATTGCTGCCTAAAATATGAAAAGCAACACTCAAACAACAGCAAACACTTGAGCAACACACACACACACACACACACACACAACAATATAATACTATTTAGCTGCATATAAGCTACGGACAAGGGGCCTAGGCGCAGCGCCCCGCTGTAAACAACAAGCCCCCTCCTCCCCCTCGAACGCCATCGGACAGCGGCAGATGATTGGATGAAACAAGGTTTAAATCGAAGGCGCCAAAACACTTTTAAGCGCTGTTTGTTTAAAAGTTCAAGCATTCCACCACCGAAATCAACTAAGGAAAAAACACAACAACAACAACAACAACAATAAAAACTTAAAGCTAAAACTACAAATAGGCTTAAATGAAAACAAGCTACAAGAAAAAAAAAACACACATACAAAAATGTAACGTAACTCAACTGAAACTAGTCTAAAAAAAAAAAGAGAAGAGAAGAAAGTTAAGAAAAGTTAGGCAGCGGCACAAAAACAAAACAAACACAAAACAAAACAAGCAAATTCGAAGAAAATTATTATAAACATAAAAACAAAAAATGACGCAAATAATGCGTAGACAACACAAATTTGAGCAACAAAAATAATTTGTTGTGCTTGACAAAATTGGTAGAAAAACAAAAAAACAAACAAAGCAAATTTTTGGTCTAAACAAAATGTTTTATTTTAAGCGCTTTGCAAATCTATGTAAATTAATTAGCAATTAGTCCAAAACAAAACTACACACACACACACACACACACGCACGCACGCATAGACGTCGTAATAAACAAAAAGTAATATATTAATAATATTATATTTAAACACACACACACACACAGACAAGAACAAATTTGTTTGCCAAATTTACCTCACACTCACACACATTGAATTAATTCGTTTTTTAACTGTGTATAGCTAAAACTATGGAACTCTATGTGTAGCAACAACAAAAACATACAAAAAGAAGAAGAAGAAGAAGAAGAAACTAAGATTAACTATAAATAATTACAATTTTCTAAACTAACAGAAAAAAAATACAACAATTTATTTCACACTTATTGCGCTTCAATTTTGAAACTGGTTTCTAACTATATGTAGAATGGCTCTATAAATGCCGCACACAGTTCTATGCCCACATATATATATATATATATGTATATTGAAAACAATATATATATATATATATATATATATATGTGTGTGTGTATTTATAAATTAAATGTGTGTTTGTTTATGTACATCTGTGTGTCTGTATGTCATATAGGAAAAATACAACAACAACAAACAAAAAAACAAGCAAAAAAGCACGCAAAACTTTCGAAATTAGTTGAGAAAAAAGAAAAAAAAAAAAAAAAACAATTAAAAAATATATATATATTTTAACAGTGGACTGATTCAATTGCATAACTCAAACAATTATGCAAATAAACAATTTAAGTTTTTGTATTAATTCTAATGCTAATGCTTAGTTAAACACAATTTATGATTATTTGTAATTTTATGCTAATTATTAATACGTTTTGCTGCAGCAGGCAAATCATGTTTAGTTTGTAGCGCACGCATTTCAACTATGTATGTATATGTATATGTATGTATATGTATATGTATATGTATGTATATACTATGTAGTTTGCAAATGTTAGTTAAAAGCAAAACCAACAAGTGGACGACACACTGCCCCCCAGTGAATGTGCACAGGCGCTCAGAAGTTGCAGCAGCAGCAACAGCACAAACACAAACACAAACACAGCACATGCCACAGTACGACAGGCAGCACTCGATAAGGCGAACCACTACATGTAGCCAGACTCTCTCTCTTCGTCTCTCTCTCACTCTGTGTGTGTTTGTGTGTGTGTGTATGTGTGTGCCTGGCTGTCTAGCAACGCGATTTGAACGTCTTGCTAATTCAAGTTAGTTTATATTCTTAATTAGTTTAACTGTAATATAGTTTAATTTCCTTCTTTAAGCCCATACTCCCCTCTCCCCGCCAACCCCATGTACCCTCTCTAAAGTCCATTTTCAACACAATTTTTGTATTCTTTTTAAGTAGCAACAAATGCTCATGCCAACTAAATGCTATAGCTAAAGGAACGCCAGTTCTGCATAGATCTATTAGTATCTCTAGACCCCACATATATATATATATATATTTAACTGAATGTATGTTTAAGACTGAGTTCTCTCATTTCCTTACAAAAGAGATGGTTGACAAGCGCGCCTATATGCAATATATATAAATGTCAGAAATGTTTTAGGATAGCACGCGCAATGTAGAAAGCCAAATGTTTGAAGAATTGCAAAATTTTGAACGCTTGAATTATTGTATTTAAATGTAGCCAACTATATATGAATAATATTTATATATACATACATATATATACATATATCCAATGCATGTGTGTAGTTGTGTATTCGTAATATTTCAAAAGTCTTTTCGATAAAACGTTAAAATTCTCGAAATTGTAGGCGCCCAATTACTTCGACTCTTAACTGTGCTGCTTTCTTATGTATGTAGTTTTTAATCACACTCACATATATATAAATATATATATATTTCTATATACACACACATATATAATCAATTTATATATATATATATATGCGTTAATTTAGCGTACGCTTAAAGACGACATTAAAGAATGGATGGAAAACAAATATGAATTCAAACTTTCACGGAGATCTCAAAACGAAAAACAAAACACATGATGAAAAGCGAAAAGGAAATCGTTGGTGAAAACTACAAATGTAACGGTTCGCCCCACAAACAGACGATTTTCCTTTTCTATTTTCCCACATAGCCGCTACTTTTGTTTATAAATAACCATTTTTTCTTATATATACATATACATATATATATATATATATATATATATAGACTACAGTCTTTGGTCACACAAACACACACACACAGACACTCGAATGCTAAGGCTAAAACACACACACACAACATACACAGACACAGACACATTGAATATAAATATATACTTTTAGTTTATTAATTGTAATCTGTAACTATAATAATATAAATAAAGAAAAACGAATACAATGCAAAATTATCATTATAAATTAGATACTAAGCACATTTTACATACATACATGCATGCATGCATGCACACACATACATGCAAGCAAGCATGCATGCATGCACACACTTACACATGCATAGAAGCATATTTGATGTAATTCATAAATTTCGTTTTGACTTTATGTAAGCACCATGTACATAACATTAACACCCCACCAATACTTATACATACATACATACGTATATGTATATATGTGCTAATCCAAGTAATTTGTAAGCCGTAACTAGTTTTGTTTTAGCTAAAGCAGCAACAAATATGACTATACACATATATATATAAAATAGATCAGATTCTATTCTGAATCCTGATGGACATGTACATTTTTGCACAACTTTCAATTGCTATCAAAAGAAGAAGAAGAAGAAGAAGAAGAAGAAGAACATAAATCCTTTACAAAATCGAAATATAAACGTAACTATAATGGATTCATAAGGTTAAATGTGTGTTTGAGCCAATTTGTCTATAAATTTTGCGGCGCTTATGTTTCAATAAGAGAGCAAAGCATATGTGTAATTGTTAGTTAAGTTAAGTAAATACTAAAAGCAACTGCATTAGTATTCGATCTAAAGCCAATTGTGGAGCAGTACTAAATAGTTATATGTGCTAATTATATACAGTAGAACCTACGTATAAACTACAGTAATATACGAGACTACGTTTTTTTTCTCATAATGGCTGCAGAGTGAAATAAAGAAAATTGTGTAAACCTGTTTGTATACAAAAAAAAAAAAGAAACGTAGCAACTCTTTTTGTTTTATTACTTGATTTACTTTTTCAACTTACCTTGTGGCACACCTGTGCCGTACCGTCTAGTAGATCGCAAACCCAATGCATTTGCAATTAGAATTTATAGCTATAAATACGTGTATGCATTTTTTTTCGCAAGAATAAACCAAACCTAGCACTATATGCGATACATATATATATATACAAATATACCATGTGTATGTATGGACAATATATGCAAGATTAACTGAAAAGAAAACACTTTCAACACTCGTCAGATATATTCAAGTACAGGTAACTATTAATTAACATTTTTTGCTACATTTCCTTTTAGCGTAAAGAAGGGAAACTTTGCAGAAACCAATTTATTATAAAGCATTTTTGAGCGGTTCGTGAGGCTGCTGTTAAATATCTCTCATAGCTAATACAAATGCAAAACTCCAAATTTATGAACAACAAGAATATTTGTGCCAGTAAGTAAACAAAATGAAAATAAAAATTAAATTAACAACTTTTTGGCAAGCATTAACGAAAATAAAATGATAATGTTTTCTTAACAGAAAAAAAAAATTGCGCTCAGGTTATAAAGAAAGAAAAACAAATGAAAAAAAAAAACATGTAAAGAAAAGTTTATAAAATGTAAAACACTTAAACACAAAAAAAAAAAAACGCAAAAATAACTAATTAATTATTGCATACAAAATACATAAATGTACGTTTAACATGTTTAACAAAAGGCTGTTTGTAGAAATTGTGACACAGTTTTTTAACCCAAAAAAAAATATATATATATATAAAATATTCGATGCATTAACAAATTTTTGATGTAAATGTGAGTAGAAAACATGCCTAAAACTTAGCCAACCCCCTACCCCCATTCCATTTAAAGATTCGGATTATGAATGTACTCGTAGTTGCTTAGCCCCCAATTTGTAGCGGGTTCCAGGATGGAAACTGCGCAGAAAATGAAAATTGTGTAAATAAATGAAATGCAGAAATTACAATTAAACGATATAATATCCATGGTGGTGTGGCATATAAATAATATATACTTATATATAAAGAGAGAAAACTTTGTGATTGCTTCTCAAAGATGACATTCGAGTCAAGTGTCGCATGTCGCATGCCGCATGTCGAATACCGCATGTCGCATGCCGAATGTCGCATGTGTGTGTAACTTTTCCTATGCATAGCCCAAAAATAAGTAGCAACATGTAAAAAGCACACGAGCAACTAACAAATCTACCCGTCGTACTTTATATTTACCTATAGAGAAACAGCTACCCCCTCCCCCTCCCCATTTACCTAAAAAACAAAGAAAATAACTTCCCGATAATTATGTAGGACACAAAACAATGTACGAGTAGTTAACAATGGCATAAACAATATTTACAGTCAGGCTTATTCATTATTCTAACGATAAACTATATGGGAAATTCGATAAATGTTGTAAAAATGAATATATATATATATATATATATATATAACACACAACTCTATAAATGTATATGTGAAAATGCACATTTTGGGAGGCAAAAAAGAAAATAATATATCTAGTAGAGCAGCTCTCGTCGAAAAACAAAAAGAAATATTGCACGCGTTAGAGCAAAATGTCCTTAAAACTTTCGGATTCGATAGGATCAAACTGATCGTTAGATTTAAGCAAGCATTGTTTAACACCTGTATATATGTAATTATGATAACTATTCAAGCAAGCATAACCATTAAATACACTAACTAAATTCGTCGTATAGTTATGCGCCAGACGCAGCCACAATTGTACATTAGCATATTAAAGGCGAGCAAATACTCTTCAAGAATAACATACTTAACATAATTCCATAATACACACTTAACACCCCCCCGGACCCTCACCCCACTAGACTTACTAATATTATAACGTACAACTGAAAACAAATAACGAAAATAACAAAAATCCAAAACAAAAAAACAACCAAGAAAAACAGTAAAAATTGCTTTCAAACTAAATAAAGTTCTCTGGAATTACAATGCAAAACAAAAAATACGAAAACGAAGCTTTCAATTTTTCTTTCTTAATGGAAACACTTTTTAGCAAGTTGTCTAAATATTTATAATGAAATGTTAATATTTTAATTTAATTAAGTTTGTTTAAGCATTTAAATCGTTAAGGCTTGGCTAAAAGAAATTCGAGCTTGCCTTTCTGCACTCGTAAGACTCTTTAGATTTGCTGATTTTGTTCAAAACTCGGAATTACAAATTTTTTTGTTGTCGTTTTGTTTTGTGTTTTCGATAGTCCTGGTCCGTTCGAGTTAAATGAGGCATGCCACTCGAAAATCGGACTTATAATACCCGAGATATTTCCATTTTAATATTTTTCAAAAACTGTATATGTTCATATCTCGGCTAAATGAAGTCCGATTTGGGTGAGATTCGCCTTTCTGTACACGCGAGAATCTATAGAATAGATTGGAATAACAAATTCTTGATTTCAGAAACGATACGATTTTCGACCCAATTCTGATGTGTCACTCCTTGCCATTTTTGTCGATTTTGGTCAAAACTAAGAATTGAAATACTGGAATTACAATTGATGGTCCTGGCTCTGGCGAGTTTAATAAGAGGTATTCCAATCGATAATCGCACTTAAATTACTCGATAGATTTCAATTTTACAAATTTCCAAGAACTCGAATCTCGTTAAAAAGTTAGAATAAAAGTTAGAATTTTTGGATGGCTCTCGAAATGTATCCCTTTTGAAAATCGTACTTCAAGTCCTGGAGATGTTCCAATTACAAGTTTTTTTTTATAAAATGTAATGACCATAACTCAGCTTAATGAAGTCCGATCTTGAATAGAAACGAAACCCGTTTTTTTTCCTTGTCGCACTCTAAGCCTACTTCTTTTATTTTTTAGGAATATGCGTACGGCTGTTTTCCTCCGTCTCTTAATGGAAATGTATTAAAATCTTGGTAAGTACATATTCTACATAAATATTTCAATATAGAATATATAAAATCTAAGAGTGCCAAATCAAATTCGGGGGCACGTTAGAGCACTGCTTGCGTGTGCGAGTATTACAATGTTATTAACAGCGGGGTGTAAGCAACAGCTGTTAGCAACTTTTTGTATACAAATAACAGGCACTGCTTGCGTATAAAGCAGTGTAGTAGTAGCATAGTGTTGCTAGTTGTAAACAGATGGCGCCACAGCATGTGAAGACTGCTTAAAAATAGATAAATTATTTTAAGAAAGTAGAAATAACAAATTCAGTTCTTGGCTTAAAAGCTCTCATATATTCAGTGCTTAAACTATGTTTTCCTTTTATGAGAATTCAAGTTTTTTTTTTCTTTATGGCTACAAATATAAATTGTACACCCGGTCTCATTCGAGCGGGCTCTTAAAAATTTGCATCTTAATAATTTAGGGTCTGCACCAGCGCGGCGGTGCATTAAAAATATATATATGTATGTATGTTACGTTTTGCATCAGTCTTCGACAACAAATATATAAAATTGTTTTATAAAATTGCCCTCGGGGTAACTTATAAGGAAACTCTAAAATGATAAAAGATAACTTGTGCTAGCTGTGCCACGTGCTACTCCTTCTTGCCGTAATGGCTGTAGCTCTCCTCCACAAAGATCTGTATGGAACGCTTGACGTGCTGTTTGTGCGGTTCGGGCAGCTGCTCCAGTTTGGGCAATATCTTCATGAGAAACCGAAAGTCGGGCGACAGATTTATGTTGGTCTCCGTCTCCGGCGGCGGCGGCGACTCCTTGACTGGCTCCACGGGCACAATGGACACGCTGGCAGGCAATGTAATGCCGGGCGAGCCTTCCAGCTTGACAAAGTTCGTGGGATTCTTTTTGGGCGGAAGCGTTATGTGCGGCTTCTGAATGGTTGGAAGCACTGGTTTCACTGGAAGCGGCTCCTGCTTGACCGCCTGATGCTTGGTCAGGGGGTGCTTGACCTTCGCCTGTGCCTGCTGCTCCTTGCCCTGTATGCAGCTGAGAATCTCCGGCAGGAATTTCTCCAAATGCTGTGTGAGATTCGCTTGTGGTTTGTCCGTAACAATCATTAGTTTCTTGGCAGCCGTATCCTTCTCCTGCTCCACGACCACAAACATTTTACGCTTCTGCCCGCTGGCCAGGTTGCTGCCATTCTTTTCATCCGCCTTCTCCGTTATCAAATACAGCTTGCGCTTCTTGGCCAGCCCATTCGTTGCTTTGCCTGTGCCGTGCTGGGCGTGTGCATTCACCAAAGCGGACAGCGGCATGCTGGCCTCATAGTCGGAGCTGATGGACTGCACATCGCTGGAGACGGACGAGGATGAGCATATCGAGTGGGAGCGCTGCGGTACGGGTGTTATCGTGGTCACCGACTGCTCCTGCGTGCCCTGCTTCAGTGCATGCCCGTTCCCACTGGAGCTCTACAGAAAAAAAAAAACAAATATGTATCGTTAACGATTGTTGGTTAAACATGCGACAAATGCACTCACATCGACCAGCTCAATTGTTGTGCTGTCTGCCATGGGCTTAGCAGATGCTGTCCCTGTTGTTGCTGCTGTTACTGCTGCTGTTATTGCTTCTGTTGTTGTTGTTGTTATCGCTTCTGTTGTTATTTTGCTTGGCTTGGATATACGCAGCGGCGTCGTCTTGATGCGCGTCTTGGCCATTGCCTTGCGCTGGCTGAAGTGCCTGAAGCAGATGCGCAGCTTTTTCAGTCCGCCAAGTTCCTCCACCAGTTGGTCGCTCACTCCAAAGTGCCTCAGCCAATAGTTGCAGCTGCAGGAATTACAATTGTTGATTGTTCGTTCAGTGCACGCTCGCAATGGGCAAGTTGCAAGTTGTTTGCATGTGTGTATGCCTGTATGTGTGTGTGTGTGTGTGTGTGTGTGTGTGTGCGTGTGTTGTGTTTGTGTTTGTGTTAGTGGTTATGCTGGCAGCATGATTCTCTCTTTAGTCAAAATGCAAGCTCAGCTTGGGTCAACAACGCAATTTGTGCACCAATTGCAAAAGTTCTGAATGCGAAAGCTTTCGACACTTAACTAACTTTTTTTTTTGTTTTGTTTTTGTATAGCAAACTTTTTTTCTATGGAATTTACCCGCAATACGATACTTAAGCGCTGCTCAAGCGTTGCGATCGCCTCGGAAGTTCTTTGTTTACTGTAAAGAACTGCATTGAAGTTTCGTTCTTTTGGCGGTGCTTTTCCTGTGCAGCTTTAAAATTAGATCCCATCTCGCTCTCTCGCACGCACACACACGTGAAGTTTGCACAAGCTAATGAAAAGTTCTGCCATGGCTGCCAAAAGTTGTCGCTGAAAAAGCGCTTTTTATGCTCATTGCACTGTTACTCTTTGTGCGCCTGTGTATGTATGTGTGCCTGTGTATATACATACATACATACATTTTTTGCATGTGTGGTGCTTTCGCCGCGCTCTCGCTCTCGGGGAGCGGAAGTTTGTTGTGCGTCTTGTGCCGGCGTTCAACTGCTGCTTCTACTTGCCATCGCCGCAACCGCCACCGCCGCCCACCCCGCAGGCAAGAACAACACAAAGACAATGTAAATGGTAGGCAGAGCTGCCAACTGCCGTTTTGAAAGAGTAGCTAAATGTTGAAAAAAGCTAAAAATAGCTGAATTAGCTTTAAAGTCTTGCTCTCGTATCTGACTTTAAAATGCCAAAAAATAGTTTAATCAGCTACGAATGGTTACTGCTTTCGACTGAAAAACAGCTACAATTAGCTAAAAAAAAGCTGAATCTGCACCCGAGGGCGATCGTTAGAAAATTGAGCGTTCGCATAGTATAATTTGCTGTTACAAGGGTATTTACATTTTGGCTTGCCGAAGAAAGCTGTTCTTTATTGTTTTTAAATCTAGGTATAAAAAACTTATTTTTCTTATACTGGATACTTGTTAGGAACTAAATACATTACATTTTTAATTAATGTACAGTCAGAAAAACTAAATAAACATCTATATAGCAAAATTAAGATACACTGAGTCTCTTAAGAACTGTAAACTCTATTTAATCTGAATCATTCTATATCAAATTGTTTTGCTCCTTTTTGATTTAAACTCATTTTAGCTAATATTTCGTTGCCTCTTAATTGCATTATTTTTTGTTTTAAAGTTCTATTTTCCCTTTTTAGTTCATAGATTCTTAGCTTTCTTACCTCGGCTGTATTTCTAAATAATAAATATTGGTTTTTATAGATTTTAAGCATTGTTGACTTTTTGGGACATTGGCGGCAAGGTTCAGCTTCTTTCTTTCTTTTTCGTGGTGAAAATTTTACAATATTTGAAGGATTTTCATCAGTAGTACAATTAATACCAGGGGACAAATTGCGATCTGGTATTGATCCCGGTTTTAGAAATCGTATTCCAATTTTATCCGGCGAAAAATGATAATGGCACAGAAAAAGGGAAGATGCTTTTGCCAGAAAATCGTCGCTGAAGTTGCATATTTGAGCCCATTGCTTGAAAATGGCTGGATCCTTGTCTGGAAACTTGAATAATTTGATTGTTGGATAGTCGCGCCTAGATTTTTGGCAGTGCGGAAGGCTGCACCTACTTCCACTTATTTGACTTCTATTTTTTTTCCGCCAAAGCAAAAATAAATTGAATGGAAAAGACAATTATATTAATTTAAAATCAATATAAATAATAAAATGTAAAATTGTCATTGAAGTCAGTAATCGTAGGCTATCGACTTTAGTTTTTGCTCGGATAGAGGCTTGCATGCTTTTTTGGCACACAGGGTTGCATGCGTATATTGGTATTCTCTTGAATAACAAGATTTGTTGTGTACCAATTGGGATGGGCCTTTACTTTTTAATTTATTCGTATTCAATTGCTCTACCTAATGTTTATGTTTAAACTATAACAATTTATAATATTTGCCCCTTTACTACTTTTAATGTAAATATGTTGTACATGTACTTTTTACTACTTGCAGATTGCCATCTCACATTTCACATCCACTCTAAACTCCAAGCTGATGGCAACATTTCCAACTGTTTTTGCAGCAAAAACTTCACGGCCAACAGAGCGCGCCATGTACGCATTACAAGAGAGCGAGAGAGCGACAGCGAGAGAGTTATAAATAAACCGATGGGGAATATGTATTTCTATGCGTACCTATATATTATTTGTGTGTGTGTGTGTGTGTGTGGGACGCAGCTTCTTATGTTGTCGCTGTTTCCCTCACACCCACAATGTGCATAATTGCAACTGAGACGCATACATTCATACTTGTTGTTTTTGCCATGGCATTGAAATTTTTCTATGAAGTTGATGCGGGCGCAGAAAGTTCATCAACCTTTGACTTGGCGGCTAAGCGATGCCTAAGCAGAAAAGCTCATTCTCAGATTGGTAAGTGTGTCTGGAATATTATTTTGTATACTTGCATGACATACATACACACATACATATAAACATGCACACTTATGCTAAAGAGAATTTCTGATGCGCAACAAGCTTTGATGCAAGCCTGAGCCGCCCATAAACTGGTTTTTAATGTAGATCAGCAAAAGATAGTGAAGCAAATAAATTTGGGCGTAAGCACTTACCGACTCGTATCGTGCACTGGAAAGCGTCGCAGCTCCGCTGGGCTCGCCTCGCAGCCCATTAGACATATCCTCGAGCTGGCATTGGCTGCCTGTTCTGAATCAGCAGTCGGTATGTTTGCGCGGGGATGCAGGGACATGGCCTTGCAAATGCGTAGAGTGCTCATTGTGTTGGTTCACAGGGGTTACGAAATCTTAAAAATATTAATTTAAAAGTACCGATTACAATGTGTAGACTGTGTATTTACACATCTACTTAGCTTGGGCATTAATAATCAAGCACAAAGCAGAGTGGAAAGAGAAAGACGACACGAAACGAAATAAAAGTTAAAAGCTTTTGCGCTCTCTCGTGCAGCTTTCGGCAGTAATACGCTGCTGCAGTTTCATCTTTTTTCTTTCAAATAAGCAAAAGCTTTTTTGGCCCACTGAGCAGCCATATAGAAAGCTCTAACAGAACAGCGCTTACGCCGTTGCCCGCGCCGCCGAAAGTTGTCTGCCGCCTTCCTCCAATGCTGCTGATGTTGCAGAAGTGGTCAAGTTGCCTTTCCACTCACTCACACACAATATTCATTGTCAAATCACACAGAACTTAAGTGTAACTTTGTGTTATCTATGCTGTACGTACCTTGTGTTCTTCGGAAAGCTAACGCCTTGAGTTGAATAACCTTCCTGCACGCCACAGTCGCAACACGTTGTTAGCGTGGCGTGCTTTTCGCCTGGCGCAATTATCGGTACTCTTTATGTTCCGTTTTCTCGAATTCTTCTTAAAAGCTTCCAATCGGCCGGCAGGCGTTTATTTCAATTGTGTTTTCTGGCTGCGAACGTAGTTTCTCGGTTTCAGTTCGCCTTTCAGCTAGCTCTGCTTGATTGAGTGTACGTTCTGTCCAAGCTACGTCATGGTATCTCAAAGACTGCCAAAAGTTTCGCCTGCGTCATTTCAAGTATAATGTAAAACGTACTGAAAGCTGTCGTCTGGCGCTTTTGTTGCTCTTTGAAAGCTATTGGGCTCGTTGTTGAGTTCGTAAGCTTGGTTTCTGAGCGCGTTGGCATAACAGCTTTCTCTGAGAGTGTCATGTCGAGGGTGGCCTACGAGGTAGAGCTTTTATTGTGGTACGAGATCATGTGTACTTCGTTTGCTATAAAAGCTATGCTCAATTTTCGATAAAAAGGCTCGCAGAGCTTTTAAAAGCTGCTCGCCGGCTGGCAAATAAGAGACTATTTACAATGTAGAATTGCTCTGATAAATACACACGATATCTTGCCATATTACGAGAATCTGTTAATTATAATATCCTGAAAGCACGTTTTATTTACTATTTAAAACCCAATCAAGCGCATCGACATTTTTCTTACCAGAAAGATGTCAATTAAAATTGATTAAACAGTTTTTGCCAAGCAGCAGTCGCATGTCAATTTTTATGACCAGCCTCAATGTTTCACGCCTTGTGACTGTTAAACAAATTTAATTGTAGAGGCTTTTTTATAGATTCCCATTTTACGCAAAATAATATTGTCGTAAATTGTGCTATTAACAAAAAATTGGCATTCGAACTGACTTATTCTCAGTTTTAAGCGACTGGTTGCATTTTACAATCCTGCTGTATCCTGTAGCCATGCCAATGGATATAAATACACCAATACCCAAATAACGTATATTCTACACAAATTACACAGATTTCCTTAAATATTGTTATTATTAAAATATGCTTATGTGAAAAATAAAAATTTAAAACGTTTTTATGAATAGAAGATCCTGCTTTAAGCAATATTTTAAAATAAAAACATTCTTGTCAGAAGTGGGATTCGAACCCACGCCTACAGAGTAGACTGCGACCTGAACGCAGCGCCTTAGACCACTCGGCCATCCTGACTGTTCTCTCGGTCGTGTGCAAAAACCAACGGCATTCTAGGGCGGCGCAACAAGTTGCTGGCGGAGAGCACAACGCCGGTGGCGCCCATACTCCCACACACACTCGCATGCAGACACACAGCAGAATAATTATGAGGGCAGCCATGCAATTTGGTATTATTCCCTCTCCTCATTGTTTTTTCTTTCTGTTTATGGTTTTGTGCTTTAGATAGTTGGCATTGCACGTGCGCCAAAGCTTTGACATATGTTTAAGCGCTTGTGTGTGTGTGCGTGCGGGATTGACGTTACCTCTGTATCATGTGCGAAGTGAAGAAACCAAGAAGAATAAAAAGACATGAAATTAAAACAAAACTATATGGCGCACCACACAGCCAGCCAATGCTGTTAACACATTCTCACTTACGCACTCTCTCGCTGTCGTTTTGTACACGCGCTACTCTCACTGACAATTATTGCATGGACTATGCTGAGAAGGTGATATGCAGTGCACACCCTCATTGGCTGACTGACGTCACGCTCTGAGCGTATGCTTGAGAGGGAGAGCGTGAGCGTAGCAAAGTCAAGTCTCCAGCTCGGTGTACTTGCGATCGGCTTAGTTAAGCTGCTGCCACTGCCGCTCACTGCAGTCAAGAGCACAAAGCGCAACGCGTCGGTTCGGGAATTGATTTAACGGAATAGTGCTTATTTGATCCGTTGCTTCGTGTGTTTAGGTTTGTGAGCTTTACCGCTAAAGCATACCAAAATGCTAGTGAATCCTCCAACAGTCAGTCACTCGTGTTTCCGCAGTTGTTTTTGTTCCCCTTTATTGTTGTTGCTGTCCCCCTTGCCTAAGCTCATTTAATATTTGCCTTGCTATGCAATTACGAAATCTTTCTTAAGAAATTTTATATGTATTTCATGTGGCTACAACTCCAAAATCGTATTCTATTTGAGATACGGGCGGTATTTAACCGAGAATATTCACTTATACCTCTCTGGACTGCTGGCATTTAACTAATACGCAATTATGTTGCGCAGACGCAAAGTGGACGAAAATCGGGACACAACAAATTGAGCAAGCAAACGGTAAACTCTATTCAAAGGTAGATAACGCAAAAGCAACCACACACACACACAAGCATAAGTATACAAAGGGAACCGCTAAATATATACGTGTGTATGTGTATATGACTGCGAGAGCAGGCTGCAAATATGTAGCTCAAAACAAGACATGTCTTTTGTGCAACGAAAATGGATATATACCGATTTACAAAGTTTGCTAACAAATTCTAACCCTATATTTATATACACATATTCATGAAATATTTCTTTTCATATATATTAACTGATTGTCGTGATAATTTTCTAATTTGAATTTCTTTTCAGATTTAGCAGCTACGTGGATATAGAATGGATGAACAATATTGCTTTTTTTCTATGTCTGGAGGGCAGGATCGCATATACATTTGACGTAGACTGACCCGTTATAAAACCTCACTGCTCGCTGCGATAAGAGGTAAGAGAAGTAGCTTAAGGGCTTTCTGTTCATATTATACCATCCAATCATTTCAGACGATTTCGGGACAACAGCTCTACCAATTCGAATGTCCCTGTTGCTTTTGAGCTGCTTAGTCTGAGCGCATTTGTTGCACGTCTTCCAAAGATCCAATGATATTGTGCTGCCTGAAGCAAACTCTGGACTACGGACTGGGACTACATGGGTTTCATGTGCGGACGACTCTGCTGCTGCCAGGCTCTCTGCTGGAATTCACACTACGTATGTCTACTCTGAGTCTCATTGTTTTGTCAAAGGACATTATTGTATGTCGGTCGCATTCGTGCATTTCTCAAAACTGTATATTTGGTCACAGGACATCTTAATATCGCTTAGAAAATTGTTTATAGTTTGGCCACTTTATTGGGGATTCAGATTCAGTTTTTTTTCCATAAGAAGACATTCAACACAAAATTGGCCACAATTTGGCAACTTCGAATAACAGTCGTATATCCTTTGGACAATAGATATTTCCTTTTCCGTAAATTTTAAATCTACAACAAAAAAAACGAAAGTGCTGATATAAAATAAGCCAAAGTTCGGTTAAGTAAAGACTAGAGGTACCAGCAACAGTGCAAAGGATATCAAAATAGTTCTTGCGATAATTTATATCATAATATATCATAAAGGACATTAATAACCAAATGGGCCTTTAATCGACCATTTCGAGCACAATCCTGATGTCCTTTGGCCAACATGTCCTGCCAACTTAGAATATGTAATAAGAAGGACAAAAGCTCCTCAAGGAACAGTAGAAAAGAGATCTTTGTCTGTACAGAAAATAGGCTGTAGATCGACCGTATCCTTGCGAATCGTGATGTCGTTTGACCAACCGATAGATCTCATGCTCCCAATTCAGAATATACAATGAAAAGGACGAAGGACCGTCAGACAGCTTTGATATAAGTGCAAGTCTTTCGGAAACTAACAAAGCTATAGCTCGACCATATCCTTGCGGATCCTGTCAAGTCCTATGTCAAACAATCCGTATGAACAAGGACCACAAACTGGCCAAAGAACATCAAAATACGCCTTCTCGTTTCATAGATATTGTCAATTTTTTAAAAAGGACATTTTTTAAATGTTCATAACTCGGCTAAATCCTTAAGGATATCGGAAGCATATGCCTTTTTGAGCTCGTGGGGAGCGAGACTATCGATTGGCATTCAAGGATTTTAAGGATTCCGCAAAAAATTTCACCAAAATTTATCATAGGGGGTTAGTCGCAAAATCGAAAATATCCGGGCTAACTTTGCCATTTGAAGGACTACCGCGATGTCCTTTTGCCAGCAGATAGTTCTCACCCTCCCATTAAAGAAATTACAATCCAAAGGACGAAAGTCCTTCAGACAACAAAGTTTTAAGAACAATTTTCTAAACAAAAATTAGGCCCTAACTCGGCCGTATCCTTGCGTATCCTGGCGAGTCGTGTGTCAAAATAATTGTATTAACTAGGACTACCACCTGGCCAAATTTCATCAGGATCGTCCTTGTAGTTTGAGAGATATTCAAGGATATGTATTTTCAGTCCATTTCCATGCGCTCCGCGACTGAAATTTTACAAGTGAAAATACAAGTCCCATGATTCTTAGATGACCCCATATTTTTTGGATGCAGATCGATGTAGTGGGTCTATACGATCCTAACGCACTAAGTCCTTTGAAAATCTGCAAGGATATGTCCGAGTTATGTCCTTTTTCTTTACAATAAATGCTTTCATTTATTTTTCGCCTTGTTTAATTAAAATGTGTTTTTATCATTTCAGATTGACAAATTAAGGACCACAATTAATTTCAAGGACCTCCACGATTAGCAAAGCAAATTTTTTCAGGATCGGACTTCAATTAGAACAGATATAGCTATTTTAAGTTCAAATTCAATGAAAGCAGGTTACTTGCCCATTATAAAATATTTATAGGCTTAATAGAACATAACTCGCAGCATAACAGCATGCGAATTTGACTAATGGGGCTACATTAACACAGAATAAAGTTGCTCAAGTCCATTAAAACGGCGCTCAGAAAATAGAGCACGCAAATGCCCAGACGAGAACCTCAATGCACGCTGTTATTGGTTGGACCAATCAGCGATCAGCGTCGAAAAAGTCGTGAGCGCATGAGAACGTAAATGACAGCGAACATCCACACGAACAGGTGTCTGCCTGCTTATCTCTGGCTTCGGCGCATCTCTGCACCTGTTTGTGTGGATGTGTATGCTTGCCAATGTGTCGCATCGATCTCACTCGAATTTTGATTGCTTGCTAATTTTCTGTGCGCCGGGTTTTTTCTTCCGCTTGAGTCACTCGCAATTTAACGCTCATGTTTTTTCTTTAGGAGCTGCTGACCCGGAGGAGTCTGAAAGGGTATATTTTAGCATATTTTAATAGTTTGCTTAAATGAAACTGGTTTGGTGTTTAGCAGAAACCGCGTAGAAAAATAAACATAAGGTTTTACCTTCAATTATTAGACGCATTATTGCAGCAGCTCTTAATAGATTTTTATTTTTACACCTAAAAGGCGATGTGTATTGTTCATGGACCCACAAGTACCACAAAATATTAGCTTTTATAAACTCAAATGCATTATTTTAAATCAACAGAGCTCTACAAATTATGATATCAGAAGCGATCACTTTTTGGCAACAACTTATTATGAAAATGTTTAGACATTGTATAAAATAATCAAGAATATAAATGTTGGTAGCTCGGGTAGCAAGGATAACTGCCTCATAATGGCACAAGGAGCGGTAAATATGGCTGTTTTAAAGAGCAACATAATACTCTTATGTATACGTTTGGAGTTACAGACACAGTTACTTAGTTATTGTTATAATACTTTCATTAATACTAAACTTTGCAAGCTTAACTGATTATTTCTTAAGGCTCAAAAAAAAAATCTCGTTATTCCATTTTGAAGTAGCAAACTTTTAAGTTAGCATCAACTACTTTGGGTAAAAAACTTGGTAATGGAATTATTCGCGGCTGTAGAATTTAAGGTACTGTTTAGCTGCTTCTTGGCAGCAGGCGATGTTGTCTTCTTGTTCGTTGAGGTATTTATTGTGCGCACCTCCAGTTGGTTGAGTTCACGCTGTAGCTTTTTGGCCATATGGAAATCCAAGTGCTCCGGCATATCCACAGTTTTAATGTACGTTTTGCACTCGGCGCAGATCTCCATGGGTGAATTGCTGCAGCTGGGCGGCGGCTCCAGCGACTGCTTGGGTGCCAAAAATTTGGTAATGCTGTTGATGGGCTTCGGGACCGTTGTTACGGCGGTTCCGCCCACCTTTTTACCTTTCTTCGCTGGCACTGGCTTTGTCGTGGGTGAGACAACCGACGCAGTTGTATCATTTAGGCGACTACGTTGCATTTCCTCGCGCTGTTCAACGCGCAGTTGACGGCTTAGTTGCTGCGCATAGTGATGATCCCGATGGGTTTGCAATGCCTTAACATCGTCTGGTATTTGCACGCCACACTCATCGCACTTGACCAATCTAATAAGATCTGCACGCAGCTCGGGCTGTGCGTACTCCGCATAAGTGCTTGTAAAGTCGTTGCTCGTCGCGGCTTTCATGGAATTTTCATGCTCTAATTTACGCTTTGATGTGGAGGGCCGTTCAGGAGCTTGTTGTTGTAGATTTGTGCTGCTTAGTTCTATCTCATCCAGTTCTGCGGCCAAGCCCTGCATGTCAGATGAATCGCTGTTATCAGCTGCAGACTCATTTTTTTGCTCCACATTTTTGCTAACTTCCTTTTGCTGTTGCAGATAATTGGCAAAGAAGCTTTCCTTGAATTCAGGCGGTGTGGCAGTAGGCGTTGCCTTGTCGTCGCTGGACTCTTCTGCCACAGTGGCATCAATCAACTTGCGCTTGTAGGCTTCAAAGAAACTTTTCTTCGGTGACAATGCTGCATTTGGGGGCCTCGTTTCTGCAGGAGGCTCTTCTGGCTCAGTTGCTGGTTTTGCATTCATTTCTGATGGATTTACATTCGTTTCCAAATTATCCTTGACATTTTGTTCATCTTTGTGCGCTTGCAAGTAATTGGCAAAGAAACTCTTCATTTTGGCCTCTTCAGTTTGCTTCTGTGGCTTCTGTGCCAGGCTCGATTTCTCTATCACTCTTTCACTATCCTCCACGCTGATGCGACGCTTTTTGGCCGCCTGATTGGCGAACATGGTTTGCAGGCTGTTTTGCGCACTGGATGCCGTTTCGAATTTGCCCACGCTGATGCCCAGAAATTTTATGGCATTATTGAGTGCCGCCTCGCTGCCCGCACGCAGAAAGGTTTTCGTATTGGTCCTGATCAGCTCCAGGGCTTGCTTAGCCAGCGTCTCCTGGTCATAATGATTGATCGGCGTCGAACGGGAGCTGGCCACCTCCTGGCCATCGACGTCCTGCACATACTGCACAACCATTTGCTTGGCCTTGCGATTATTTTCTATGAAATCCTTTTCCAGGCGATCGTTCATCTCGCTGGCCAGCTCGCCTAGCCAGTGTTGGAGGGTCTTGAGACCTGTTATGTTGTTGCGGCCGGGAAATTTCTTGCAGCAGCCAATGCTCTTGGAGTAAAATCGGGGCGTGACCGCCTCCAAGTCGATGCCACGTGCAATATTATGCAGCCAGGAGCTGTAAGGCATTACAAGTTGGTAACATTTAAGTCGAGCCAGTTGCCAATCCGATATCTCACCCATTCTTTTCGTCCAGCTTGCG
Organism: Drosophila virilis; assembly: GCF_030788295.1. Classification (NCBI taxonomy): domain Eukaryota; kingdom Metazoa; phylum Arthropoda; class Insecta; order Diptera; family Drosophilidae; genus Drosophila; species Drosophila virilis. Next base: position 23,073,689 of record NC_091545.1, read on the forward strand.
TTGCAGTTCCTTTTCGCTGTATTTGAGCACCTGGCCCAGAAACTTAACGCCCAGCGTCTCACAGACCGTCTCACCGAATTTTCCACCCAAACCCTTGATCTTGCCCACAGGCAGCTGGTCAAAGAGCGCAGGTATCTCCGCCAGCGGTAGAATTGTCTGTTTGTTGGGCTTATTCATGCCCGCCGCCAGCTTGGCGAGTATTTTGTTGTGTGCAATGCCCGCTGAGCATTCATAGCCAGTCTCTGCCTTGACCGCCGCACGCACTTCACCCGCAATGCAGGCTCCGATCAAGAGACGCAAGTCGCTTTGGCGCACAGCGGGCAAATCGTTGGGATCGTAGGCAAGCATGTAACGCTCATCGTCGACATAGGGATTGGCAAATCGATTTGTTATCTTATTGACATAGTCGCCAATGTTATCGTAGCCAACGGCATGGCAATTGACCAGCTCCTGGGGCTTCAGAGCAAAGGAGCCCTGCGAAAACATTCATTTCATTTCAATAATCTTGTTACAAGCTTAAACACCTACCGCCTGCAGCTGCTCCACGCGCTGATTGACTGTCTCTGTAATGTCCAGATAGGCCTCGTCGACGGAGGCGCGTTCCAGCAGATTGGTGAAACGCTGCAGCACATTTGCGACCTCTTTGCCAGCATCTCGATATTTGCCCGTATCCGCCTTTTCTCGAATGTTGGGCACCTGGCAGAGGATTATGTCGTGACACAGCTCCTTGGCCTCGTCGCCGCGCATGTGGCGTGTCACGCCTTTGGCGCGTGCCGCATAATTGACAGCTATAATGCCGCCTCCGCGCCAAGGATTGTATTGCACCACAGCCAGAGGCTTGCCTTGATACTCGGGCTGTTGTTTCTCCTCGACCTGGCAGAAAAAGCAATCCATGTCCACCAGCAGGACAACACGGTCGTATTTGTTTTGCATGCCAACAAAGGCACGCGTTGAATTGCTCATGATTTTTTCTGAGTTTAATTTAATTTGGTTTCACATCGTCTTGTGGAAATTGCGCCTTTAATATCGCGAGCAACAAACGGCCGGCACCAGCCAAGCATGCGTGCGAGCGGGACAAGCATAGGGTGTGTTGCGAAGGCAGTGTTACCATATCGCGCAATCAGCTGTTTCAATGGGATTCAGCTTTGTTGCCCAGGTGGCAACGCTGCCATTAATAAAATGTAAACAGGCGAATAAGTTCAATTGAGAATTTGCGACTAAAAATCATAAATAAATATTTGTGTGTGTGCATTAAAAATAATTTAAAATGGACAATTAGCCAGAACGAATAAACTAAGCGTCAAATAGGCACGCAGCCTGGTGCTTGCAGCCAACGACGCGACTTCCGCTGTTCAATAATGTACGAACAATTTGTTTGAATAACTAATGAAGTGCAATAAGTATTTAATTGTTGTTGCTTGTATTGATAATTGACTTGTTAATAGCTCAATAGCAGATTTATATGCAATTTCATTTAGTTGCGGCTTATTACATAAAGTTTTGGCAAACCACAGAGCTATTGATTTTTTTCAAATACCGCCTTCCAAGTGCACCGCCGCAATACACACACACACACACACGGGCGCCAAACGCCAACACCCCCGCCAAACACACACACACACACACACACACATACATATAGATTCGTTTTGGCCTAATGCACGCATTCGCATTTATTGCCAGACCAATTATCGATTGGCGTTTTGACCTGAGGCAGAGACGGAAAGCGGTAAAAAATAGAATATTTCGTGTTGTGCTTGGTTATATTTCCGGTCATTTCTTTGCGTCATGGGTGCGTCATATTCAAAAGTTTCACTCCTTGACTACCTTGATTTAACCAGTGTTTTTTTTTACGTGTGTCAACTTATGGCTTAATTAGGTAAGCGCACGTAGAGCCTGCCCAGCCCAAGTCAAGCGGCAGTTAAATTTATTGCATGCCCAAATACTGTGACAGCATTTGTTGGCCAAGCGATGTGACCAGGCTAATAGTGTGTGCGTGCGTGTGTGTGTGTGTGCGTGTGTGTGTGTGTATAAGTGTGACCTAATTTTGTATTATTAATGGGGTTCAAGGAATAACGGCACAGGAAGTGACAGGTGCAGCACTGACCTCTATTAATGTGTCATGCCATCAAAAATCACTTAACGATTTGTGTTAGTTATTAGCCAGGTGCGGAGAGAGAGAAGGAGGGGGGGTATGGTAAATTATTTCATGCATCTGCGAAATGAGGAGTTTCAGTTAGAATATCTACAATGGCATTTTCTGAATTGAGAAGAAAGCTTAAGTTGAAAATTTAAAAATATTTCAAAGTTAAATTTGAATAAATAATTAATTATAAAAATGGTGTTTTTTTTCCAAAGATTCCCGTCTACGATGCCCGCTTTTGTATGTCAAATGAATTATTAAAATTCATTTAAATTAATTTGCGGTAATCCAAGATGACAAACCCTCAATTAGAATTACGCGAGAGTCAGTCTGTTCCCCTGTCCCTCTGTCTCCCTGTCTCCAGCATAAACGCACAATTATGCTAATGGCTCATGCCCACGAGAACAGCAACAGCCACTTGACCGACAGCACTCCCCCCCCCCTACACTAATTCTTTGCCCCTCAGACGCTTGTCATCGTCGTCACTTTTGGGGGTATTCACAAGCGCAGAGCTCGAACGGCCAGATAGTCTGTGTCGGACGCCGGACGATGAAGTCACTGGGGCGTTGTATCGCAGTGCAGTGTTCCATTCGATTTGATTGTTTTTAAGTGGTTCGTTTGCTCTGTCCCCTGCAGTGAGGAGAGCGTCGCCATGGTGAAGATATTGCAGGCCTACAACTTTGCCAGGCAGCAGACGTTTGCTCTCAATGGCGACATTCTGGCAGCCACCCTAATTGGCAACAATCGCATCGCCATCAGCAGCGCCGAGCAGTTCATTGAGATCTATGACATAGCCGGAAAGCAACAGCAGCAGCAGCAGCAGCAGCCACAATTGGAGCAGCAGGACAATGCAATGCAGGAGGATCAGACAGCGGCTGGTGGCACGGGAGATGCAGCTTCGCCAACGCCGACGCCAGCGATTGATGAACGCATGCCCGTCAGGTACACATTGGCCACGGTCGGCGAGGTGGTGCAGCTAATCTATTGCGAGGCTGGTAAGCATTCAACTTATATTATATATAGCTAGGGTCTTATAGGGTCTTCTAGCTTGAATCACTTTTCCGCTTGAAATTAAAATCTAAAGCCTCAAATTTTACGATGATCATTTAAAATAAAAAATTTGAATCAATTAAAGTTTTTGGGCATTTCACTCTTTGAGTATAAACATAATTGAAACATAAATTTCCTTATATTGTCAAGAACTTAAAATAAGCATAAAATAAAGATATGTCTACAATTAAATTCGTTCAATTCGTTCAAACAGCCCATTTCCCACGAGAAGCGGAAGATTTTCTGCAAACATGTATCAAACGATTTAAAATAAACGTTTCCACCAATTTCCCACACTTGTGCGTGGAATATGCTTACATATTTGCTTAGATTAAGTTAGTTTAAATAGTCTTGTATATAAAGATTCAAAAGTGAAATTTAGATTTTTAATTGAAATGCTCGAAATTTGTTAATGATATTCCCTTACTCTAATGCAGGCAAATACCTTCTGACCCTGGAAAAGGAGCAGGCCGGCAGTCCGGTGCACTCGAATAGCACCAGCATAAGCTGCACATCGAGCAGCAATAGCAACACAGTTTGCTCCGAGGATGATACAAAGATGTTTGTGCGTATCTATGCAAACTTTTGGAAGTTTCCCGATGCCAAGCTGAACGAGCTGCCGATCACAATACGCATCGCCTCGATGACAACGCCTAAGACGCCGCTGGTGGAGAGCATTGATGTGATTGAGCTGCCGCTGCGCAGTCCGCCAGACCTGGTGCAAAGCTGCCAGACGTCGGGCAACATCATTGTGAGCAGCAGGGATCGCATCTATCTGTATGAGTACACGCAGTGCGTGCACGAGAATACCCAGCCGAGATTCTCCTTCATCGATTTTCTGCCCTTCAAATTCTTTGTGCAGCTCAACTTTGTGCCGCTGCGCCTATGTCTGGCCGAGAACGTCATCGCCTGCCTCAGTCATCGCTATTGTGTGGCCTTCAAGGTGGTGGACGCGCTGGCTAACAAGACGACGACAGCGTCTGCGCCGGCGCACGAGCACAGCTGCCTGGACAACGATTACGCGGGCGATGAGCCCCTGTCCGAGTCTCTGAGCTTGGGTAGCAAAGCGAGCGCAGCGGCGGCCAGCAGCACGCATAGCCAGCAGAGCTGCGAAAGCGACTCACTGCAATCCTCGAGCAGCGCCAAGCCAGCATTGGTAAGCGGTCCGGGCTTGGCTGGACGCACGCCTCTCGATTTCAATGTGGCACGACTCGTGAACACCGCCTACGGTCGTGAATTCGAGCCCGAGCTGCATTCACAGTGGGATCAGTGCGAGAATGGTAGCAATCGCAGCGTCGGCCAGGAAGATGGCACACAGGAGATAACCATAACGCCACAACGGGCCGCGGACATCAAAATAAAGCTTATCAACGAGGCGAAGGCCATGAATGTGCGAGGCATTGGTGCCGGCGGGAACAGTGCGACGGAAGATGTATCCGTACAGTACGACATACGCAAACTGCTGCAGATATGCATGCGGACATCGGAGCCGCAGTCGCGGGTCTTGGATATACTGCGCTGCATGGACCTAAAGGCCATATACCAGCGCAGCAGCGAGCAGCAGCTGGAGGAGGACGACGAGTACGACATGGGCAACCAGCAGGTGCCCAGTGCTGTCACCACATTCAAGCATGCAAATCGCCGCACGCTCAAATCCTCGCAGCATCAGCGCTGTGTGGGCCATGCGCTGCTCGTGGCCAGCAGTGTGGATGGCTATTTGTTTCAGTTCTGCGGCCAGGGCAAGTGGTACAGCGAGAACGAAAAGCCGGTGGCCAGCTATAGTTTTACGGCGCCCGTGCTGCAGGTGCATTTAAACGATTATGTCGTCTATGCGGTCACCTCGGAGTCTGTGGAAACGCATACCTCACGCATCGGCCACAAGCTGTTTCATAATCGTTTCGAGTATCCGAGCATTGGCGGTCTGTTTCCGGAGGAGTCCTCGCCAGACGTCAGCTCGGCCATTGCCGTCATTGGCCTGGCCGCCTTTATGCATGTGCAGTTCGTGTGCGTCAACCGGGAGCAGCTCGTCCTAATCACAAACACAGCGCTCGAGCAGCACAAGCGTCGCAGCACTGGCGAGGTCGCCGTGGTAGCAGTTAAGCGCAACATTGCGGCCAGGTTCTTGGCCGAGGCAAAGGCCAAGCACAACAGCTTGCTGAGAAGCAGCAGTGCTGTCCAGTCCTCGGTGGTTAACGAGTGGACGCTGTATAATCTGGAGGTGCCCAAGGTGGAGCACATTGTCGAGGATCTCGAAGGCATTGCCGAATCGTATCGCAGCGCAAGCAGCTCCAACTTTTATGATCTCATGGAGGAGGCGCATGTCATGCTTAGACTCAGCCTCACACTGCAGGGCGAGCGTTTTGGCGTGGACAGGGAACAGGAGTTGCGAAAAATGTTTATCGCCAATTGTCGAAAATTGGCCGACTTTTCAATACGGTAAGAGGGGTTTCTGCACAAGAAGATTTACTTAACATTGTAGATAACATTTGCAGATGTGCATAGTAAAGTCTCCGATTCCTGTGTTTTATAAAGATGTTCCCCAATTGTCTTCCCCTTACAGCTCCCATAAACAAGAGGTTTATTTGCAAGCAACTGGTTTCTACAAGATGTGCCAGCTGCAATTGGTGGACATTTACAACAACTATATTCAGGAGTTTATGGACAGCGAACAGGCTGTGGAAACAGCGCAGCTGGCTGGACTCATCTATACCGTTAAACTGTTTCTGCTTGGCCTGGGCACAGATCGTCTGAGGTCTTCGTTTCTACACCAGACCGTGGCACCGTACTTTACACCCGCCCGGGTGCTACAGCAGGGCTATAAGCAGGTGCCGCTCTCGCTGGAGTTTCTCAACATGTTCATTAAACATGCTCCTGCGGATATACCACAGATAATGCTTAGCTCGCCGGTGGTAGCCGATGCCATGAGCGGAGAGTTAATCAACTATCTGAAATACTTGACGACGCTGTAAGCAAGCAATGCGTTGCAAATTCAAATCTCAAGTTAATTGTGTTAACATTTCATTTAAGCACACCCGATGAGACTCTTCTGTTGGCTGTAACTGCATGTCGCATGTCCAACTATTTGCTGGCCCAGGAAATAATATCCAAGTGCACGCGTCGCACTTTGGCCGTGGCGCTGATCAAGCACAAGAACGTGCTCTTCGATGACAGCACAGTGCTCTATCAGCGGCGACAGCAACCGGAGCAGCAGCAGTCCCAGCTCACGGCTCGTAAACGTTCCCGTCGCGGCGCCACACAAACGAAGGGCAAGTCTTCAGGTGGCTGCGCAGCGACGCCCACGCTCAGTGCCATTATTTCGTTCTCGGATTTCTGTGAGACCATTCTGCTGGCCAATGAGCAGCCCGCACTGATCGAAGCCATAAGCGATGCGTTCATTCACGCCCTGTGCATTGAGCATAGCATTAAGCTGGATGTGGTGCTACAGCTGTTCCTCAACTATATCGCCTCGCATATTGGCCAGAAGGGCTATCAGACCTCGCAGAAGGTCTTTGTCAACATATTGCAAGTGTACTATTATGATCTGTACGATGTGAGCTCTTCGCTGCAGCCGCATGAGGTGCGCTCGCAAACGCCGCCTCAGCTGGACGATGACTACGATGATGAATGCAGCAGCTCGCGAGCACCCTCTCTGCACAGTGAGGCGGATGTCCAATCTTTGTCTAGCTCTTGCGCCAGCTCCGCGCCCGATGAGCGTTCGTTAAGTGGCCGCCAGCAGCGCATTGTGTACGATCAGTTGCAGGATCAACAGGGCGGATCGCCCTTTCAAAAGCGTAGCTCTAACGCTTCACTTTCGCAGCCGCAACCCGACGACGATGTGGCTGCCACAAATCTGAAGGGCCTGAAAATACTCTTTCGCATGTATATGGGCCGCTTAAAGGCTCTGAGCGATCTCATTACCGATCTGCAATCCGCCGATGTCGAACAGCAAAGCGGCCGCGAGGAATTCTTGAATCTGCGAATGGAATGCATTGCATATATGGTTGGCATGGCGCCTAATTACTGCAGCAAGCCGAGCGTACGCCAGGCGAGCGAACCAAATCAATCAAACAAGCTAATCTTTGTACCATACATTCCCGACTATAAACTGGCCGAGGGCGAGGAATTTGAACAGCATATCAAAGCCTATATACGACCCATACCATGCTTGCTGGAACGACCCCAATACTTGAACCGTTTACCACCTTTTGAGCGCAGCGATTTTAGTTATCCCAAAAAGGACGAAGGCGAGTTCGAGGTGCGCTTCACAGGCTGGCACAACGAGCTCTTGACGCTGACGCTTAAGATTCAAAGTCTACTGGCCTCCAGCAAGGTGGATCGGGAGATTATTTCAGAGTTTTTGGCTTTCATACAGAAATCGCCCCACTTAATGGGCATAGATAGCTTCTTGGTCATAATATTGCCTAAAAATTTGGCTATCAATTATATGTTGAGTTTTTGTCCTGCCTTCCTGTGGCAGTATGGCAAGGTAATGATGATTTGCTTCTTATAAACTATATCTTTAAACTCATTGAGCCTGTTTCTGCTTACAGTCCTGTGGATTTACGCCCAAGCATTGGGAGTCTTTGCTGCGCAAGATACTTAGCAAGCAGGAAGCGCTGCCCAATTGGAAGACACATATTGCAGGTTTGTCAGAGTAGATTAATTGCTCTTAAGTTAGTTAACAAATGTTAAAACTAATATCTCACGCAGAAATACTCAACAATCTGGTAGCGGAGCTGAGCTTCGAGGAGCTGCTGCAATGCTTTCCCAGCGAGGTCATACAAAACCGTAATACAGCACAATACTTTGCCAAGGAATTTGCCGAAACATGCGTATTGTACGAGCACGAACAATTGGTGTTCCAGACACCCGAACAGCCAGCGGACAGCCGCCAGCATTTGCCCATGGACAACATTGATGAGGACAATGTGTTTGAGCTGACATTGCGTAAGGCTGTGGCCAAACAGCGCAGCATTGCGCTGCGCTCCATGATTGAGTCGACGGGCACTCAGCTGTTCGATGCCACCAGCAATCCTATGTATAATCTGTAAACAGTCCGGATTGCGGTCTAGATTGTTTGGATCATTCCTCTTTTAACTAGTTGAAAACTTATCATATTGCAAATTCAGAAGATTGATTGATATTAACTAGAGGTTTAGAACAGAACGTTGTAGTTGCGGTCGACTGTCGCAACTTTATACTGTATCAGTTTATTAATTTATATATATATATATATAGCACTATATATACGTAGTTATATGAGTTTAGTTATGGCAGCCTCTCTAGCGAGGTACTATTTATTGATATTTTTTGTTAGACACAAACGCAACATTTCGATTGGTATTTATAATTGTGGTTTTTAAAAAAAAGATTTACGACTAACTTTTGTAGGTTGTATATTAAAAGTAGGCACTTTTATGCAGTATTCGCTAGTAGCACGCCTGAAACCAGTTAAACGGCAGAAAAATAAATAAATGAAAAATAACAAAAAAGAAAACAAAACAAAACTGTTATTAAGAAGAAACTCTTGAGTAAATTGCTTGTTCTCTGGCACTTGCTTTACGTACATTCTAAGTTCTCAGTTCGAGTAAGCTTTAGTAATCTTAAATATGATATTATTGTATTTGTACTTTTAGCTAAACAGCCTCTCTATATATTAAACACATAAACACACAGACACTCCAACATCAAGTGATATTTTTTAAATTCTTTCATAAAGTTTAACAATAAAAGAACATAAATTGTATAATAAAGAGCCCATTGAATTCTTTTATACAGCTGGTGAGTTCGTTAGCTCCGCACTTCTGCTAGAACTGCATTGAAGCTAAGCTCAGCTGAGCTGCAGTGCCTAAAATATTTGTAGCCAGCAATTAAGTCTCAGAAGCTGCGACACGCTTTTGCAGCTGTCTGACGACGGTAATTGAAAACGTGTGAAAAACTTGTGGAGCAGCAGAACCCCGCCAACGGCCCACCCCCAATACGCTGGGTGGCATGCATAATGCGGTCAATTAAATAAGCGCTTTGCGCGCCTAGTTTCTCGCCGTGGTACGGAGCAATTCAGTTGCCTAGAGACGTCTCAGACTGAAGCATGGGAGAAGCGCAGTTCAATTCAGAGACGACTGAGGAAAAGGCAGCGGATGCAGCGTCCCAGCAGCACAATCATCTGGATGCGCTCATCATTCGCATTGGGCAATTCGGACGCTTTCAGATACTCAACTATATAATGCTCAGCCTGCCCATCGTATGCAATGCCTTCTACTCTATATCCTACGTGTTTACGGCCAGCCCTGTGGTGCACAGGTAAGTGACTAGCTGTCCACTTAGCTAAATCCTAAATAAACCTTATTCTAGATGCAACATCAGTCAGTGTGATACTCCCAATAGCAGCTTTATTGAGCCCTGGCTGAACTTTACGATACCTCAGCACAATGGAGCATGGGATCAGTGTAACCAATTTGAGGCAACGCCGGCAAACGAAGCCCTCTGTGAGGAGCATCATTTCAATAGCAGTCAGCCCGTCAGCTGCGAAGCGGGCTATAAGCTGCGGGGTGACGAGGAAACCATTGCCTCAGAGGTAAGTTGAACTTTGTGAAGTTATCTTTGAATAGTTGAGAAAAAATATTCATCCTTAAAAGATACATAATTATGACGTTGCAATCTGGAGGCATCGTAAGAAAAGGAGTAGAAGTAAAGTAAAGCTAAACTTTAAGGATTCGTATAACAGATATAGGAATTGCTTGAGGCAAAAATTCGATAGTGAGATCTTTCAGCTTTGCGTAGTTATTTTAAAATATAAATGAGCTAAATATTTAATAGCTTGGCATATCAAGAATCAGAGACTGGGTTTGGTTACACAATTATATATTATATATACTCGTATAATCGCACAAAAATTAGAAGAAATCACCCGGCGTGAGTGGGCTCAAATGCGCCAACATCAGTTACAAAGTGCCTCAATTTACCAGCAGCATTATTAGATTTTTGCAAATTGAATATATGCATTAAAAATTCTCACTGAATTTGAACCAGCGACCTGCTTAGACCATGAGCGAACAACAATTGAATTAGGGCTCAACTTCTAAGCTACTAATTTAAATATTTATATATTCAATTACACCTTTTGGTTTGCAGTTTGGCATTTTTTGCTCCGATAAATGGAAACTTTCCATGGTGGGCACGGTGAACAACATTGGCCAGTTCGTGGGCATACCCCTGGGCGGTTATTTAGCGGATCGGTGAGTCATTATACCTAAATAAATTTTTTAAAAAAACGCCTTCAATGATATTTTTTCAATTGAAGCTATGGACGCAAGGCAATGCTTGTGGTGACAGGCGTTCTGAGCGCTCTGGCAGGCCTCGCACGTTCCCATGCGCCCGAGTATTACAGTTTTTTGTTCTTTGAGTTTCTGGATATGGCGGTGGGCAGCACACTATTTCCCACCGCCTTTCTGCTGGCTATCGAGCTGGTCGGGCCCAAGCATCGCGTTGTGGCCGCCATGGTCATCAGTTTGACCTACGGCCTGGCAGAGGCGGCAATGGGCTATCTGGCCAGCTTAATTCTTGACTGGCGTGTGCTGCTACGCGTGCTCTACACACCGGCACTCCTGCATCTGCTCTTCATCTGTTATATACCCGAGAGCGTACGCTGGCTGCTGAGCCAATCGAGGGAAATGGAGGCCGTTCAGATACTGCGCAAGGTGGCGCGTGTTAATAAACGCGCCTTGCCTGAAACTCAGCTAAGTGAAATGGTCTGCATGAATCGCCAGTTGCTGGCCGAATCCGAGACATCTGGTGGTCACTACACTGTCCATCAAATTTTCAGCGCACTCGCCCTGCGCATCGCTCAGTGCTGCTTTCTATGGTTCAGCAACACGTTTATAGCCCTGGGCCTCAGTCTGAACGCAACTGAATTGAAAGGCAACAAGTTTGATAACTTTAGCATGGCGGGATTAATGCAACTGCCGGGCATTTTGGTTGCCACCCTGCTGATGCATCGCATTGGCAGGCGTTGGGCCTTGAGTCTCTCTCTGAGCACCTGTTCCTTATTACTTATTGTGATGGCACTTCTGGACAACGGTGAGTTCCAGTCGCAAAGGCTTAGTTGTGCATTTACTTGTCAAGACTGCAAACACGCTTCGAACCGGTTAGAGCCTGCAATTTATCAATGATAATAGAGTCGGTACGAGTGTAGCCTATTTTTATTGGTTTTGCATTGCTGTTACTTTTGATTCAAGTGCTTATAAGATGTAGCTTAATATTTCCTTTAATTATAGATTATTCCACATTGTCTTGGTATCTGTACTTTCTGGCCAAAATGTGCTCAACGGGCAGTTTTATGACACTGTATTTCTTTACCTCCGAAATATTTCCGACCAGCTGCCGCAACAGTATGCTCTCCTTTTGTTCGATGGTGGGTCGTTTTGGCTCCATGCTGGCGCCACAGACGCCGCTTTTGGTGCGTGTGACAATTGACAATCGGCTGATGCCTTCTTAAACATGATATTTCTTTTTAGATCTACTATTACAAATATGCGCCACATTTGCTGTTCGCCGCATTTGGCATTCTCAGTTCGGTGCTGAGCTTCTTTTTTCCTGAAACTTCCAATAAAGTGCTGCCCACGACATTGGAGGAGGCGCGCGCCCTGGACAGAAGTCAACAACCAAAAGTTTTGGCAGCCACAAAAACTGCTGCCTAATCAGCTGAAAATAGCAACGTCTGGGGTATATTTGGGTTCAATTAGTTGCTGTAAATACTTGTCTATCAGATTGTCGTATTGAATGACATGCAAAAATATTGAATTGTGTATAGAGTGTCGAATACTTGGAGCTGTTCGGCTCGTATTTGTTGTAATAAGATAATGCCGTGCACTTGGCCACAAATCTTTTCAATTACCTGCTAATCTTATCATTTCAAATTGGATTGTCGATCAACAAATTATTCAGTATACAAAATGGCAGTCAAATTAGGCAATAATACGACGAACGACTATTTCCTAAATAAACTATTTATTATTGATTTCCAATTAATATTTTATTGATTTATCCATTCATTCATCAATGCCAATCTAGACTTATCTTTATGCGCCACTATATATCATTTGAAAAATTCCAAAAATTTGATCAAACTGTTCAGAGTGTTAGATATATGTTCTACAGTCAGTATTACGTATTATGCATGATTTATTTACTGTGTGTTTATTTCGATTTAAGTATAAAACTCTGCTTGTGCTGATTGACTGAATGATTGTCGATCAACGTACAAATCGAAGGAACTAAGAAACAAGTTTTATTCCAGTTGCCTTTCATAATTAGAGTGCACGAAAATCCACTCGAAAGTTTTAGAAAATCATGAAACTTTTTTGTTTACCATTAAATCGGTTTTAGAAATCAGTTCCGAAGTGACGTATATCACACTTTTCGCAAAATCCATGCCTAATTGCTGAAAATTGATATTACGGATTTGGCGTGTACGATTTCGGGCTTAAGTTTGAGAATAATCTAAGGATCTATATTTCACGCTTTTCGCACAATTATGGGTACTTAATGATAATTTAAGTTCGGCAATTTTGGAAATATGAAAAATATAAAACTCTTTTGTTTGCCATCGGCTAATGCGGGTAGATTTGAAATATTAGTCGAGCGGGTTGCTGGAAAACTGTGCTTTAAATTTCTTCAATAATTTAATTGCAGCAAATTCGTAATACCCATGTTCATTTGTAGATTCTTATAATGCTGAATAGGAGGCACTTAGCTCAGTTACACAGGTAAGCCAAAATGATGAATGACCCATTCGGAATTGTGGCCAGAGCAATACAGACAGCAGCAGCTGCTAGTACCAGACATTATGTCGCGGCGCCCACTGATAAGGGCCAATAAACGGCGATAATAACGTTGTAAATTGAAATTATATTCTATATCAATCAATAATCATGCGTTGAAGCCATTTAGGGTCTTCGTCGGTGCTGACGGCAACAGAATCAGCTACGAAATTAAGCAACTAGTTGATAAGGTCAAGATAAGAGCAGACGCGACAGGGGCACAGAGAGCAGAGGATTGAAGGCACGTAGTAAACATGAGAGGGAGAGCGGATCTCGTATCTAAAGCGTGCACGCCATCAAGTGTCGTAATCAGGCAAGAGCGAAACGGAACAAAACAGAACTGAACAAACAAGGAAAAAAATCAAGTATTCAATGTAGACCGCACACAAAATACTCTTGTCGCATATAATTAGTGAATTGAGAGAGTTTCAGATACAACTGGGAAACATTTTTCTTTATTTATATGATCCCATTTTTGTCACTGCTCACGAGCAATTTCAATAGAGATCACAGAAAATATATTGGAATATTTGAATTTTTGATTAGTTTATTTTTTAAGATTCCATTTCTATCATTTCGCTTAAAGGAATTTGGAGAGAAAGCATGCATGGGATTTAAAATATATTTTTGCAAATGTCTCAAATTTGTAAAAAGGCATTTAATATGATTCCATGATTATTGTTAAGTATTGAAAAAAATATAGGGTATACATAGAATGTTTGAAATTGATAAACGTTTAATAAAAATTTTGTCAAAAGTTTTTTATATGATCTCAGTACTACCATTTCCCATAAAGAGTTTAAGAGAGAGATAACAAAAATTGTTGTTTGATAGATATTTGTCGAATCTTGGTTTCTAACAGAGTTACATACATTTAAAGAATATTGCTAACACAGGTTGAAAATCAATGTGAATTGATTTGGCTAAATAGAAGGGTCGATGCGATGGGCGCAGCGAATCAACGAATCAGTCAATGAGCGGCATTGCTCGCAGTCGGACGCGCCGTGACGGAGACGTAAAAACGTATTAAAAACTATACGTAATTATATACGTTTGTGGGGCTATAAAAAGCTCACGTATTTTGCGGCATATTTATAAAACGCGCGTCGACTAAAAAGTGCATTTGTACACGCGGAATTGATGAAATAAAAAATAAAAATAAATGATAATACAAAATTAAGATACATATATATTTACTGAAAATCAGTTTATCATATATTCGGGCACATGTCTGGCAAAAAGGGGAGTGGCGCCGCCGCCGCCGCCGCCTCTGCTGGCAACGACAATCTGAGGAGAAGCAATGGCCATGCCATTGGAACTGCGACTGAGGCTGAGCATGTGGAGGCAGCCGCTGGTGAAGATAACTCGCTGGATGCCATTTTGGTGCGGATCGGGCAGTTCGGACGGTTTCAGATAATTAATTATGTGCTATTATGTGTGCCCATGGTGTTCAATGCCTTCTTTTCGATCTCATATGTGTTTACCGCCAGCACAGTGGTCCACAGGTATGTTCTCTCCCTCTCCCGCTCTCTCTCTCTCTCTCTTCTTGTCTCTTTATTTACCAAACACGTTTTAGATGCAATATAACGCAATGTGACAGTCCGGCCAGCTCGTATGAGGAGTCCTGGCTGAATTTCACAGTGCCCTATAAGAACTCCGCTTGGGATTCGTGTAATCGTTACGTGAACTTATTGGAATCGGAGTCTAGCAGTGTATTCAGTACTCCCTCGAGCGATGTGTGTGCCGCTGAGTATTTTGGCAATTCCACCGAAGGCTGCGGCACAGATTTTAAATTTCGCGACGAAGAAAAAACCATATCGACTGAGGTAAATATTCCGCATAAACTTCTATATGACATATTTTCAAAGAGGTATCAATTAATCTATTTGGGTTTATTTATGCTTTGATTCTTAAACTCTTGTGCACTATAACTTTGAAAATATATTCCAGATCAGCATCAACAGCCGCGTTGATATAGCCATGTCCGTCTGTCCGTCTGTCTGTTTCCATTGAGTAATAAATATTACTCAATGGATCTGTTCCTATGGGAACGAGTCTCTCAGCCTTAAGGCTACAGTCTTGGATCTTTGCATAGTACAGTACATAGAGTAGACTCAGAGCAGGTCGGATCGGATAAGTTTATCATATAGCTGCCGTAGGAATGATCCGTCGAAAAGTAGAGTGACTTGTTTTGTCTATCAAGATATCTAGGCCAAGCTCGATATTTACTAAAATAAATAAATAAATAAAATCTACATGATTAACAGCTTTGAAGCTTTTGAGTAGTTGCTGAATTTCCATGAAAATTTCTATGATTAGTTGCTTCAACAATTCATTAAATTTCTGTGAATTAAAAAATTATAATATTTTAATGCGGTTGTTGGTGTTTTTTGTTTTCTTCAATTTAAATGAATGTGAGGTTTTCAGTTTCATATTTTTTCTTTTACAAAATTAAATGTAACTAATATAAAATCACGTTTCTTATTTATTTTTTTAAATTAAATTTTATTTTTAAATTTTTATCTTAATCTTTATTTTGATGAAAGTTTGGCATCTTTTGCAAAGACGAATGGAAACTCTCCTTGGTGGGCACCATAAACAATGTGGGTCAGTTTGTGGGCATACCTTTGGGTGGCTTCTTTGCGGATCGGTAAGTGGCAGATTCCAATCATTTATCAAAGACTAAAATGAATTCTATTTTCTATTTAGCTATGGTCGTCGCAATATGTTGGCAGTTGCCGGTGCTCTGAGCGCCCTCATGGGCATTATACGTTCGGTGTCCAGCAATTATTATATGTTCCTGTGCTTCGAGTTTCTCGACATGGTTGTGGGCAGCACTCTGTTTCCCACGGCCTTCCTGCTGGCCATTGAGCTGGTGGGTCCCAAGCGTCGTGTGGCCGCCGCGACCATTATTACCATTTTCTATGCGATTGGAGAGGCGTGTCTGGGCATTTTGGCAGCACATGTGCAGAATTGGCGCTGGCTATTGCGTTGCCTCTATGCGCCAGCCATACTGCAAATACTATTCCTTTGGATTCTGCCCGAGAGCGTGCGCTGGCTGCTCAGCCAGGGCGAGGAGAAGCGGGCAGCTGAAGTGCTGCGGCGTGCGGCTCGAATCAATAGGCGTCCATTGCCCGAGGATCAGGTGGATGAGCTGCTCGCCAACAATCGCCAGAAACTGCAGCAGGCCAATGAGAGCCAGTATCCGATTATGCAGGCCGCTCGCTTTTTCGTTTGGCGCATTGCCAACTGTTGCTTCTGCTGGTTTACACACACGCTGATTGCCCTCGGACTGAGCTTGAACTCGGTCAATCTGGGTGGCAGCAAATATAACAATTTCATGCTCAATGGCTTTGTGCAAATTCCCGGCCTACTGCTGCCACTTATCATAATGGATCGCATTGGCAGAAGGTACTCGCTGTGCGCCTCAATGCTGCTCTGCGCCATTTGTATGGGCGCCTCAGCCGCTGTCGGTTCAGGTAAGTCTGCTTATATTGAAATGAGCCCAATACGTTTCTCAATACCCTTTTATTTACCAACCTTGTTGATCAAGTGTTGTGTATTTACTTTTATAAGTCATCAAATTTGTTGCTCTTACAGATGACTATGCGGGTTCTCTGACGTTGTTCCTTATTGGAAAGTTGGCTATTACGTGTAGCTTTCAGATCTTGTACTTTTTTACCTCGGAAATCTTTCCGACCAATGTGCGAAATAGTTTGCTCTCTGTTTGCTCCATGGTCGGCCGCATTGGCTCTATGCTAGCGCCGCAAACCCCATTGCTGGTAAGTACCAAGCCACAGTCTATACTCTCATGCACTGCTAACGTTTGTTTCGTTTAGGCCAAATACTATGAGCATGCGCCTTCAATATTATTTGCCACCTTTGCCTTGGTCAGCGGCTTTCTGACGCTTGGTTTTCCCGAGACGGCAGACAAAGTGCTGCCCACAACAATGGAGGATGCTCGGGACTTGGATACCGTACGCCAGTTACGCACTGACGAGGAGGATGAGGAGCAGGAGGCGCCTAGAAGATTGTGCTGATCAATTTTTACTTTAACGAACTGCACGGTTCGAATGTTTGCTAGCAATTTTGCGATTGCCAAAGATTTTATTTTGTCCAAGCCGAATGCATTTGTTGTTGAGTTTTAATGAGTTTGTACTGTGTCTAGTATTAAGTGAAAGTGTCGATTATTTTTGTATAGTATTTTTTTTATTGTATATAAAACTAAACGTATATTAATTAAAATAAGCCCGTTCACTCTTTTGTGCGAGCAACTAGAAGAAACAAATTCTGAATATATTATAGGAGGCTATTTTTTAATGTATTACTAAATAAAATAAGCAATAAGATATAACTCATGTTTCTAGACATTGTATATTTTATGTGTAAATTATAAAGTTTTATATTACGATGGAGCTGTATCAATAGAGCATAAAGATCGTAAATAAGAAAAGCAGAGCAAGAGAGAGATCAGAGATCAGAGAGTTTGCGATGGCGAGCACAACAATTTATTTCTGATATTCTATGTACACGGCTTTATATATTATTATATATATATATTATATATATATTTTAAATAATAAGAAGATACGCATAAGTATATATATAACATATAAACCATATACATATATATTTCACATTTTACAAGTTAAGCTCAGCCGGCAAAGAATATTCAAGACACAGCTGAAAATGTCAAGTGGCGCCATCTGTTGCGATGCAAAGCAGTTAGCCGCTTAGCTGTGTCTCAAACCATTTCGGCACTGCCTAAAGTATGCTACAATTTGTGCATAGTTATCTTATACTGCAATTTATTCTACTTTGCACCTTCTGCTGGATACTTTTTAAATAAATGCTGCAAATAAAACAGCAGGTTTGTTGTTGAGAAATTCTGATCTGAAATAGTTTAAGATCAACTCTTAATGGCAGCTTGCAGAAGTCTAACATTAAACTAATCAGCCTGTAGACTCAACTATGATGTCAGTCCGTAAGGTTTGTTTCTCCTTTTACCAATGTGTGTGTTTAATATTTTAAATTGGTCAAGTCAATTATTGAATGTTAAATAAATTGTTAATTATGGTGTCGGCAACATGTTATGTTGGATTTTGAAATTTCTTAAATAAAGCTTAAAACTAAAAACAATTGAACAATTTGCAAGAAAATTATCTTTCGCGACGTCGACTGTTTTATACTACGGACTCTCAATGTTATGCCTCAATAAAATTGGTAATCAGTAAAATATAATAAGCATAGATCGAAACACTTACTCTAACGTTAAGAAAGTCTATAGCACACGAGGCCGTACTTGAATTTTCAACTATAGAGCTAGCTTATTTCATTGACAGCTCTCAAGTAGTGGGTAGCTGCTTCCGTTAAACATTGAGATACTTGAAAAGGCTCTGATACTCGTTGAGCTTACATAATATATATATATATATATATAGAGCTCCAATCGTCCAACCACATTAAAGATTAAGAACTATTTGATTGCATTTACAAGAAATCGGCGAATTTACAAAGCCATATTGATAAGCGGAACACACCTAGAATGCAACACACGAAATGCTATTGAATATGGCAAATATAGAAAAAAGAGATATTTGATGTGTTGAAAAGCCATCATTAATGGGCATATTTGATGGGAGTGACAATTAAGGTTCATGGGCCAATAGATCTTTGTGCCATGGCGGGCCTTATCGGACGCGTCTTGTTGACATGCTGTCAACTTACGCATATCGATGATATCGCCGATTCGTAACCTTAACTTATCTGCCTCATCAATAATGGGGCGAGAGTGCATTGCGATTCAGTTGGAAAACGTGAATGGTCGCCTATAGACATGAGTGCGGACTACGAGAGTGACTATTTTGTGCGCAGTCGGTTAGTTGTTTGGCCAAAACAAAACGGCTAAAAGAACAAATTTAATTACTAACTAACCACGACTATATTGCCCTTAGGAAAGTGCGCGATAAGCCGCCGCTGTGGGACTCATTTCAAGATCCGCCAGCGAAGCGCACAAGTGGCTCCGATGCCTACTGGAAAAAGTTGCAATTTTTCCTAAAACTTGTCAAGCTTTTCACCTATCTGCTGGTGTTTGGTGTGGTACTGGGCTCCAGCGTGGCAGCCAATTTGATTTATTTGTATATGGCTGGCAATACAAATGGCGATGCAAAGGTGCGAGTGTGCAGCAAATATCGTAAGTCAAGGACAAGCTATGCTCTCCGGTTTAAGTTTAATAAGCTGCTCTCTGTGGCCCCACCCTTATACAGTTCTACTCGATGGCCAGGTGATGGCAGTGCGCAGCAAACTGGAACAAATTGCCTGGGTATGGGCCCTGATCTTTGCCTTTGCCGCACCCGAGCTGTTCACCTTTCTGCGCGCCCTGCGCATCACCATGTTCAAGCGAGAGCGCCGGCCCAGCGGACTGGAAGTGACGCTGGTGAGTAATGTGTTTGGGTATTTATTGTGCCTTCCATGATTGATAAGGTCACACTGCCTTTGTCGCTAATCAGGTCACACTCTTCGAGCTGCTGCACGTCGTTGGCCTGGCCCTGCTCACCTTCACTGTGCTGCCCCAGCTGGATGTCACCCGTGCTGCAATGCTCGGCTGCTGCGTCTGCTTTGTGCCCGCTCTGCTCAGTGAGTAACACATCTACCATCTACCATCTAGAATCTGGCAACTGGCATCTGGCAACTGGCATCTAGAATCTCTGTCGTCTTATCAGCCTCTTTGTCGGCCAGACTGACAGCAATTAAATTGATTGCCATTCCGTTCTGCTTAACACTATATATATATATATATATATATATATATATACTTGTTTTTTTCCCAGACCTGTTGACTGGCACACGTTTGCATTGGAAATCTTCGCATATGTTTGTATACGGCACCTCCATACTGGCGATGATATCACAGGGCAGCGTCTTTCTCATTTGGCCAGCCATGTCCACGCAGCTGGAGGTGCAGCTGCTGGCAATACCATTGCTATTGGTCTCGTTCCGCTGGTGGGAGAACTTTGCCAATACGCACGAGGCGATAGGTGAGTAAACTGATTGAATCACAGTTCTGATAGACAATATGCGGCACAGTGCAACACGCTACGTAATTGGGCTCACTCATGAAATTGGTTTTTATAGACAAATAACCTATTTTAAATTATTAGCTTACAAATTAAGCGATATATATATATATATATATATATGATATGAGATATGAGAGCTACGTGGCTGTTATTTTAACTACAGCTTACTTTCAGTTTAAAATTTGGGTCTAATTCAACCAAGGTGGGGCTTTGGAAGTTGAGAAAAACATTGCTCAAAGTTTTTTCAACAAACAATAGCAACACAATCGATAAGTATGCTTTGAGCAGCGGAAAGATCGCTGGTTCAAAATAGGCAACAATTGGCGATTTCTGTTATTTGTTTATTTACTCTGTTAATATTTACATTGAAAAAGGGCGACAAGTATATTTTTGCAGAACTGTCTTATTCACAATTTGGTCCACTATGCCACTTAAACCGTAAACGATATAGTTTTTCCCGATATACCACGCCCTCGAATGCACATTATTTTTGATTTGATCAATATATTTAACCGGTTGCAAGCTGTTTGACTAGGAGCAAACTTTACAATTTGGGCAATAACTTTTAGCGCAATTTATCCTCATGATAAATTTAGTTACCTAGAGCTTTGCAATATACTTGGAAAAACGTATATGATCTAATTATTATAACAATTTATAAATACCAATTAGTAAAGTAACTCTTGTCATAGTTTATCCTCATGATAAATTTAGTTGACTTGAACTTTACATTGTACTTGGAAAACGTGACTAAGCTAATTTCAAGGCAATTTGTTTATACCAAACTAAATGTTAGCTATATATTTACTCTGTAGTTAGGTATAGTTGTGAACATTATTCAAGTTAACTATTATCCCAGTTATTATTCCATTTTTTTTTATACTTTCTAGCCTACATAATACGCAATATACGCTGTACTCGGTCGCGCTACCACACGTACCTTTATCTGGCACCCCTTAAAATAGCCGTCTTTGGCTTGATGGGTTTTCTGTTGCACGGCGAGCATTTCTTCGACTATTTTACGCTGTTCGTCAAGGCTTGGCAATCGCATACCATAACCCTGACGGTAAGTGATGCTCATTAGATGGAAATGTGTTGACTTTTGACTCACATTGATGACACCGACTCCAGCACACGGATGGCTTGCAGGATACGGTAAATTTGGCACACACAGCCAACGCCTCATTTATCAAGCCCGCATCGCTGGGACAGTACACGCTACAATCGAGCAACAGAGCCGTTGTCTACGCACTGCTGCTGCAGGTGGGCGCTGCTTATTTGTGCCACATTTTTGGCAAGTTTGCGTGCAAGATTAAGATACAGCATTTTAGCTATGCATTGCCGCTCAACCTGGCCGCGCCGGTAACTGTTTGTGTGGCCACATTGCTGGCGCAGATGCGTGCAGCCGATCTGTGCTCGCTGCACGGCCTGCTGCCCGATTACCTGACGCTGCAGCCACTTGGCCAGGATCTGGATCAGCTGGGCGCACTGAGTCTGGAGTATGCGCTGTGGCTGTGGCCACTTTGGTGGCTCGCCCAAATCTGGACGTGCCTGCACATCTGGCAGCCGCGAAATGATAAGAACGCGCCCACCGAGAAGCTGTATGTGTGCCCATGGTACTGTGGCCTACTCGTGGATCAGTGCTCGATGATGAATCGCCGCATTCTCGACTGGAGCGATGAGTACCTGGCCATCAAGGTAGGCTCTCTGTGCAATTAATTGCGCATAACGAATCCAAATTGTGATTTCAACTTGAATCTTGAATCTTAATGAATTATTGTAATCAGGCGTTAGCATCAATCATTCTGTTCGAGTCGTAGGCGTCAAAAGTTCACAGAGCCTTGCTGCCTATTATCACACATATCCTCCCATACATCTCCACACATTTCCCGCCTTCTAGTCTGCCTTCCCCCATCTTTCAATCTCACATCTTCAGGACTTTTCGACTGTGTCGTGTTTCGCTTCAAGTATTAGGCGTTGTAATTAAGTTAAATGACGGGGAAACTGCAAAGTTCTGTGTATATTTGTGCCTACCCATTCCCTACATTTACATTCCCATTCCCTACACATAAATATGTGAACATATGCGCATATAGTCGAATTTTTGTCAATGTAAACTTAATTAAATATGCTACAAATTTGGTCTGTGCGTGCGGTTCACGCTGTGTTTTTGCTAGACGTCAATGTAGCTGGCTTAAAAGAATAACAGAAATACGCAAAACTAATTAAAATCCAAACGCAGTTGTTGATTTTGAGGATTATAAATATGACTAGCTGTGAATTATTTACTTAAAGCCTCGCAGGTTCACAGGTACTTGAAAGCAAACTAAAGTTTTCAGCTAAAGCTGAAATGTACATGAAAGTGGAAAAGCTTTAGTAAATGTATTATGACATTGTTTTCCATATATATATATATATATATATATTCCTCATCTATAGCCATTTGCTGCTGAATATCGCTCTGTTTCTATCCGAACAAGTCTCTCACTGTTAAAGCTATTGTCACGTAACTTTATACACATGTTTCAGGCAGTATTTGTGTTACCTGATCCGAACACTATAACACTTCCCTAGGAAATATAGTTTAAATTTGTTACTCAATATAATTTATTACACACATGCAAAATGCTTTCAATATCGAATTACTCTCTCATATGGTGAATTGTATTTAATAAAATATCTTGAACGAACACAGCAAATGCAATCTTAAAAGTTATCCTGAGGCAATTTCAGATGGTTAGATTATAATGATTATCTAGGTATAATCGGTCAAAAATATAACTTTCGTATTTCTCAGCCAAATGTATTTAAGCATACAGACAAATTCGCAAAAGTTCATTAAATCTTCGAAGGTAGCCGTTCATTTGTTTCCACTTCTCAAAAACTTTATATTAGATTATGAGATTTATTAGTAATAACTATTTTTATAAATATATATTTATAAATATATAATTATCATTTGCATATCAGAGCGATTTAACGACACCCAGAGATCCAGTCTTGGCTTTGGCTGCTGACATTAATGCCAGTCGCGATATACAGGAGCAGGATAAAATACCGCAACTGATTGTTTGTGCAACAATGTGGCACGAGACCGAGGAGGAGATGATAGAATTTCTGAAATCAATTGTACGCTTGGATGAGGATCAATGCGCACGGCGAATGGCAAAAACGCATCTAAACGGTGGCAAAGCGGATGATGAATACTATGAATTGGAAAGTATGTAAATATGCCAAGTGCATCCAACTGTATTTTAAGTTTTTTTTCCCTATTCTTTTCTCTTGCCAAACCGAAACTAGAAATATTTCAAATTTTGCATAAGCAACGAATCCTCGACCTGCCACCGCAACACTCAACAGCACTGAGTGCCTCGCTGTCGTCGGCAGTTGTTGTCCTGGCCTCGCATTGATATGCATATGGAAAATGTATTTGCTTTGGCTTTGCCTAGCCACATAAATTCTTCGAAAAATTGTAAAAAAAAAAATGCCTGTCAAATTATAAATCTATGCAAGCCAAATACACTGCTGCCGAAAAGTATGCAGCAGCTGTGAGAATAGTTTTGGCGAATATTTATAGCATTTGGCGTCTTCCGGATTCACTTGCCAAAATGGCGCCAAGACAAAAGTTCTCGCTAAACCCTTTTTATTCGGATATCAATTCCTTAAGTCTTTGTATATTTCAGTAGAGTATTCACCTTGCAATGAATCAATGCTGAAACGCGTTTCGAATTATACATAGCGGTCGAGTGGGTCAAGATTGAAAATTGTTCGGATCAAACTGTCGGTCATAAAAATAAGCTCTAGCTAATCGAATAAGAATGTCTGTTTGGGCATACGTGTATTTTTTACATAGGCACAACTGAAGCCAGAGCGCCTAGGCGGCAACAGCTCGAACATGTAGCTCGAACATGTTGCTAACTCAAGTCGCTCGACCTTCGTGGCTGGAACATGTTGCTAGCTCAAACAGATCAAACATCAAGTTTATGTATGTTTTGTTTATGAGATTGGTAAATGAATTATTTAAACACTGCTGAACGGTTTGCAGTTAAATCGATTGAGCATTCAAGTCTGATTCAAATAAATTAATAGAGTTTTAATCCATACTGTCATGCCTTAAGCCGCTCGTTTTTCTTTCACTTCGTAGCTAACATATTCTTTGATGATGCTTTTGTGCTGGATGAAAATCATTGTCAGAACAAACGGAATCCTCCACTCAATGAGTACGTGAAGACGCTGACACGAACTATAGACAAGGCTGCGTTCGAAATCTATGGCGTTAATATTAAAATCAAGCCGCCATTGAAGATTGAAACGCCGTACGGTGGCCGTTTGGTCTGGACACTGCCGGGACGCACCAAAATGGTGGCACATCTGAAGAACAAGGACAAAATACGGCACAAGAAGCGCTGGTCGCAGGTCATGTACATGTATTACCTGTTGGGCTTTCGCATCATGGAAACGGAGCAGCTTTCGGCACGTCGCAAGGCTGTCATTGCGGAGAACACATTTCTGCTGGCGCTCGATGGGGATATCGATTTTCAGCCGCGTGCTGTGCAGCTGCTCATTGACCGCATGAAGGCAATTGATGAGCTGGGCGCCGCCTGCGGACGCATACATCCTGTCGGTCGCGGGCCCATGGTGTGGTATCAAAAATTCGAGTATGCGATTGGACACTGGCTGCAAAAGGCCACAGAGCATGTAATTGGCTGTGTCCTGTGCAGTCCGGGCTGCTTTAGCCTTTTTCGCGCCAGCGCCTTAATGGAGAACAGTGTCATGAAACGCTACACCCTGGTCAGCTCGGAGGCCATGAAGATGGTGCAATACGATCAGGGCGAGGATCGCTGGCTCTGCACACTACTGCTTAAGCAGGGCTCTCGCGTGGAATACTGCGCTGCTTCCGATGCCTTCACCCATTCGCCCGAGTATTTCAATGAGTTCTACAATCAACGCCGACGCTGGGTGCCCTCGACAATAGCCAATATCTTTGATATACTGGCCGATGCCCGCACCGTGGTAAAGAAGAACAACTCCATATCCACATTGTACATCATGTACCAGGCCATGCTCATGATCGGCACTGTTCTCGGCCCTGGCACCATATTCCTGATGATGGTTGGCGCCCTTGTCGCCGTCTTTACCATAGACATTTGGACGGCATTTCTATGGAACTTCTTTCCCATCATCATTTTCATACTCAGCTGCGTTTATTTAAAACAAAAATTCCAGCTTCTAATTGCATTTGTAATCAGCGCTCTCTATTGCCTGGTCATGATGGCTGTGCTCATCGGCATCATTGTTCAAATGCTCGAGGATGGTCCGCTGGCGCCTGCATCGCTCTTCTTTCTCCTGGTTGCTGTTCAAATCACAATTGCAGGTAAGCTCAGGTACACCGGTTTGCGTGCCCACAAGAAGGTGTCTGCGACCCCATAAATTATATTACCTTACTTAGCTGGAGAGTAGTATCATAGAAGTATAAAACACATGTTGATAACAAGTAATAAGGAATTATCAAGAGTCTGATTTTGAAGGCACGTTAGGCAGGACAGCATTTACCATACATAGTCTGGTGTTTTTGTGTAACTTTAATTGTGCTGAACTTTAATTTTTCCTATGTAGGCCTGATGCATCCTCAGGAATTTTGGGCCTTGCTGTGCGGTGTTATCTATTATATAACAATACCCTCGATGTACATGCTGCTGATGATCTATTCGGTATTCAATATGAACGATGTTAGCTGGGGCACGCGAGAGGCGCCCGTGCTCAGAGATGATGGCGAGGAAACGCTCAATGATCCAGATAATTATTTGCCCGGCTGGCTAAGCGATCCACTGCTCATCGATTCGGAGCTGGGTGAAATATCGCTGGTGGAGCAACGTTTTTGGAAGGATTTGATCAAGCAGTATCTAAAGCCACTCGAGTTGAGCAAGGAGCAAAAGCAAACCATGGCCGATGACCTGAAGGAGCTGCGAAATATGATTGCCTTTGCGTTCGTCATGGTCAATGCAATTTTTGTGCTGATCGTTTTTCTGTTGCAGCTAAAAAAGGATTATTTGCACTTGAAGTGGCCCATAGATCCCACAGATTTTGTGTCCTTCGATCGCGATAATCTGCATGTGGGCATCTATAGGCAGTACAAGGAACTGGATCCCATTGGACTCTGCTTTGTAATATTTTTCGGCTTCATATTGGTCATACAGTTCATTGCCATGTTCTTCCATCGTTTTGCCACAATGTCACAGCTGCTGGCCACCACGCAGCTGGACTGGTTTCGCTCCAATGGACAGCTCAGCGATGAGGATGCCGCCCTCGAGCTGAATGGCAGCGCGGTGCACATAGCTCGTCGGCTGCAACGCCCCAGGCGACTGTTCGACGATGATGACGATGTGGATGCCCATCACTATGATGAGCTGGAGTTGGGTCCGGATGCTGCACACCGCGAGAGCTTGGCACGCAGACAGACCATATTCAGGCTGCATGAGACACGGAATAAGCAGCAGAGCGATTATAGTGATTTGGTTAGAAACTTTGAGAAGCGCTTTTTTAGCGAGGATGAGCTGAATATGAAGAATCTGCCCTTGAGCCGCAAGTCTATGAAACTTTTCCAGGAGCGTCGCTCTGTGGCCAAGGTCAATGCAGCTGCCACGCCCGGCGGCACGCCCACGCCCAAAACGGGCAAGCGACCGCCGCTGGTGGTCAATGCACAAAAAAAAGTGAGCTTCAGCAGCGGCAATACGCAAATCTACAATAACGGCAACACGGAATTATAAAAAAAAAAAAAACAGTATTATCCATGTGAATCTGCAAACTATACAAGTATATATATATATATCTAACTATCTATCTATATGTAGCCTAACTATAGGAGTCTGTAACCTAACCTAAACCTAAAAGCCCTGCGGCAAAAAATATAATTAATTGCATTTAACTTAAGTGGCAGTCAGCGAAGCTTACTTCCATGCTGCAGGAACGGAACGTCTTTCGCCTCATTAGCATAATTACAAGATGGGGGGCTGGATGGGTGGATGTGTGGGTGGATGTGTGGGTGGGTGGATGGCTGGGTGGTTGGGTGGTTGTTGGGCGTCATTCATCAATGTCGCGGCGACGCTTAGAGTTAAGTGTGCTCCTTGGCTGCGCTTTTTGTGCCGCCAACTAAGAAAGTTCGCCCCTTCGGCTGCAAAATGCAAATCAAAGTGTGATTAGCTAGGATTTGATGAAGTTTCTGCTGCAATGCACAACTTTTTACTGCCGCCCCCGCACACGAGTGTGTGTGTGTGTGTGTGTGGGGCTTATGTGTGTGTGCGGGGGCGCCTTGTTGCACCTAGGTGTTGGCATAACTGCTTTTTAAGTGAATGCTCTTCTTGTCATGCACTTCAAGAGGATATTGATATGTTCTCAAGAAATGTGCAACAAATCTATAAGCGAAGTTTCTAGCTAACTCGCACAAAAATTAAAAAGCGTCAAATGCTACAAAAAGAATGTGCTTTTAGCCATTATTCATATTTTTCAAATTTTAGATAGCATTTTTTAAAAGGACTAGAATTTTATTGCTTGGTTTAAGGCTGAATTCATATTTTTAGAGAGAGCTCCCATATAATAGCGTTCTTAATTTAAGGGTAGTAAATTCGCTCTGAAAAATAGATAAATTTTAAAGGAAGCTTCAATGAAACTTTACATAATCAGTTACAGACAGAGCAAATGTTGGCATCCTCTATATATATCATATAAGTGCGCTGGGAATGATCAGTTAAATACATCTGTGCAAGCAGATTGTGGAAGAGTCAGTCTGAAATAAAGCTTTTGTCCAAAATGACATGTGATAATATGTCATTAAGGGTATTTAAGCTTCGGGCTGGCGTTACTTCTTTTCTTTTGTTAGCTAAGAGAATGAAACGCAGGACAAGAACCTACTTTGCCAATGCGCATACATTAAACGCGGCACCAACTGACGGCGAGTGAATTGTGGGTATAAAAAGCCGGAAGGGACAGTGTGTCGTATATATAAAAGTCGATGAAAGAAAAGATGGAAATGCTACAGATAAAATAGCATACCTTAGCTGGACTAAAAAAGAAAAGATGTCTTCGGTTTAACGAATTTGAAATACTCTTACATTCTGTCTCAAACGAATTGATTCAAAATATGCAACATTTTATGTATATTTCGTTTTCATATTAACAGAAATATCAAGCGCTTGGCTTTAATAATCATCAATGTTAATCGATTAAGAAATATGCTAAATATATAAAACTTATTTATATTTGTTTGATAAGGCGCTTAAATTCCTGAACACATTTGTAATGCCCATTGGCAAGTGTGCAAAAGCCAATCAGCCTGCTTCAGTAAAGTAAAGTTGAGCACTTAGTAAGAAATAACAATTAGAAATTCGTTTCAAATTAAAAATGTTGTACCTTTTTGTAAAAAAAAATACAATGAGAATATCAATTAGTTGCCTAGCCTTAGAGATAAAGATAGAAAAGTCGATTTTAAATAAGTTTCCAATCGCAACGTTCCAATTTAATGGCTCGCTACAGATGCAGCAATATATATGCATATTCACAAAAAAATATTGATTAATCTTGTGCAGGAATTCAAAAGCTAAGGCTCACTTGTGCAGTGGCATAAAGCATTCACATTTCATAAAATGCTAACAATTTCAGACTTCAATGGGTGTTTTTTTGGCCTTGACGAGCACAAGAAATAAGCATGGAAAACTATAAAGAATCT